>NC_085845.1:4658023-4843023 GCF_035594765.1 Anolis carolinensis | reverse complement strand
CCTAAAGATTGAACTTCAAAGACTCTGGCAGAAACCAGTACAGGTGGTCCCGGTGGTGATGGGCACACTGGGTGCCGTGCCAAAAGATCTCAGCCGGCATTTGGAAACAATAGACATTGACAAAATCACCATCTGCCAACTGCAAAAGGCCACCCTACTGGGATCTGCACACATCATCAGAAAATACATCACACAGTCCTAGACACTTGGGAAGTGTTCGACTTGTGGTTTTGCGAAACGAAATCCAGCATATCTATCTTGTTTGCTGTGCCATACAACGTCGTTGTGTTGATGATGATAATAATAATAATAATAATAATAATAATAATAATAATAATAATAATAATAATAATAATAATAATTTAATCATATCCCTTTAACGTCGGAGATGGGAGTCCATTTTAACTTTTATTTTATTATTATTGATTGAAGGAGTAGTATTGGTGGTATAAGACATGCAACGGACTTAAATTACTGAAAATTTTATACACACACACATATACATACACATACACACATATATATATATACACACATACCTATATATATATATATAGAGAGAGAGAGAGAGAGAGAGAGCCCTTGGTGGAGCACAACAGGTTAAAGCACTGAGCTGCTGAACTTGCTGACCGAAAGGTCGGCAGTTTTAATCTGGGGAGCAGGGTGAGCTCCCACTGTTAGCCCCAGCTTTTGTCAACCTAGCAGTTTGAAAACATGCCAATGTGAGTAGATCAATAGGTACCGCTCCAGCGGGAAGGTAAGAGCGCTCCATGCAGTCATGCCAGCCACATGTCAGGGGAAAACCTTTACCTTTACTATATACATATATACATATATATAAACCAGGCCATGTGCTCAAGCAACATCGGTGTGTGGTCAAGACAACAAAAGTTATTAATGAGTCAAAACACAAAAGTAAAGGAAAGTTGCTGCAGTTTGCTTTTGCTTGAGTTGACTGTAAAGGTCTGGCGTCTACTGTTCTTCTCCTCTACTTCCCACTCGAAGGCTAGCTGTCATATTTCATCGCACAATAGTCTCACCTTTTATCCCCTTTTTGTTGGAAAAAAGGTGTGACTATTACGTGATGAAATAAAACGTATGCCTTACATTTACCGATTTCTGAGGTTTTTTTTTTTTAAATGTGTCTTATCCCTAAGATGAAAAGAAAGGAGAAAGTGCTCCCTATTTCTTCAAATTGTCTTTGAGGGAGGAAAGGAGGAGGGAGAACTCTGTTTGTTTTATTTAAAATGCATTTGTTTGGGGTTTTTTAAAATTTAAAACTAAGCTAAGATTACATGAGGAAAGGGGAAAAAGAATTTTGGGACCGAAAAAATGAGGGTGTGACTATTTTGCGATAAAATAAAGTGTTTTTACGTCTTGAACTCAGCTTGCAGCAATGGAGATTAGCTGAGGACAACGGAAGAAAACAAGAAAAGGAGAAAAAATCAGGACATAATAAAAGCAGTTGAGAAAGTGGGATGGCAGAGAATTAATTGGGGTGTGACTATTTTGTGATAAAATAAAGTGTTTTTATGTCTTGAACTCAGCTTGCAGCAATGGAGATTAGCTGAGGACAACGGAAGAAAACAAGAAAAGGATAAAAAACCAGGACATAATAAAAGCAGTTGGGAAAGTGGGATGGCAGAGAATTAATTGGGCTGTGACTATTTTGCGATAAAATAAAGTGTTTTTACGTCTTGAACTCAGCTTGCAGCAATGGAGATTAGCTGAGGACAACGGAAGAAAACAAGAAAAGGAGAAAAAATCAGGACATAATAAAAGCAGTTGGGAAAGTGGGATGGCAGAGAATTAATTGGGATGGCTTCATTGGGGTCTGGAAAAATTTGTCGGAAAACCCTTAAGTCAGAGTCAACTTGAAGGTGCATAACAGCAACAAAAAACAGTTTGAACATGGATTTCTGCTCTATGTCTCCATGCCCTGCAAAGAACGGAGGCTGTGGAGGAAGATACAAGTGTGAATGTGTTGGCATGTGGTTCATACTGGAACCCAGCGCTGGGAAATCATTGCTGGGAGATTCCAAAGGGGTGGTTACGGCTGCTCCCAGCGCATGGCTAATCACGGCGGTGAGTGCCATGCGCATGAACCCGGGCGCTGTGATAACACCCTGCACTGCTGTACACACAGACAGCCTAATTAACCTTTCTTGATTAAGGCAATTATTTCCAGCACATTATCCTCTAATCTAAACATCACAGTCTTCTCCTTGGAGTGGGGCTCGAGGGGTCGGCGCATGCGCACTGGGGCCGGAGGGGGTGGCGGTGGCATAGCAGCGGGGAAAGGAAAGTGGGTGGCAGAAAAATTGCCTTTGGGGCTTCTAGAAGAGCCAATGCTGGGCTGTGCAAAGGGCTTGAACCTTAAGTGGACCCCAATGTGGCACTGGGGGCCTTCGGGGAGGGAGAGCTCCACCCAGGAGGAAAAGTAAAGCCATAGACTTCACATGGCTTCCAAGGCATTTTGAAGGCCCTGGAATTCCCTGCAAACCTATATCTCATATCATAGCTGGAAGTTTTTTGAATAGTGATGATGGAGAAGGGTAACGTGTCCAAAGGAGGGTGACCAGTAGAGTCAAAGGTCTGGAAGTCAAACCCTTTGAAGAATGGCTAAGAGAGCAATGCTAATTAAAGCGATTAACTGCAACATTTGTTAATGTGGGATTTGTGTATTGATAGTGTTTAAATGCAATTTGTGCCATGCTTGCATTGCAACTGATTGCATCATCCAGAATGTACCATAATGTGGAAAAAGTTAATTGCCAAGAAGCTATGATGACCTTGATGTGTGGCTGGAACTAGGGAGTATCCAGACACAAGTGTTTGTGCATAACGATTGCATCAGTTCAGTTCTGTTCAGTTGAGTTCTGTCTGCCTAGAGTTCGAGTCAAGTTCTGTTGGAGAACAGAACAATTTTGTGTTCGTCTGTTGTCTGCAAGTCTGTTTGTGTTGATTTACTGTTGCATACAGTAAAACTTTGTAAATAGTTTTACCAATGTCTCTGAGTGTCCACTGCTTCCATCCAACTACTGCTGCGCTGCAAATACTCTGATAACATTCACACTGGCTTTCCCACTGACAAAGAGTTCTTCTCACACCCTGGACTCTCCACAGATATATATTAACCTTCCTTGCTTAGTTTCTCCATACCTCACAACCTCTGAGGATGCCTGCCATAGATGTGGGCGAAACGTCAGGAGAGAATGCTTCTGGAACGTGACCATGCAGCCCGGAAAAACCACAACAACCCTGTGATCCCGGTCATGAAAGCCTTCGACAACACAGAGCTGGAGATGTTTAGTTTAGAGAAGAGAAGGCTAAGACAGGACATGATGGCCATGTTTAAATATTGGAAAGGGAGTCACATTGAGAAGGGGCAAGTTTGTTTTACCCTCTCCATCTTCCGTAAAGAACTAAAAACATGGATGTTCTGCTGTGCATTTGATTAGACAAGTCCTTATAATCGGCCCCTATTCGGATTTGCAATTTGCACTGGTCACTTTCCTGTTGTTCTCCACCTCAAGATCATTTTCCCACCCTGTTTTGTCCACCCCATGCATTTTACTAGACTCGTGCACTTTATTCAGCAATTCTAAATTTTAGTGAGTTTGTGACAGCTACCCACTCATGCATAGTTAGATTTTTCAATGGCTCGTGGATGATTGATTAAGATTGTTTTTATATTTTATGTTTTATAATTTTAAGTTAATTTAAACTCCAGTCTGATTACTCTGTTTTTAACTATGATATATATGTTTTTTAAACTGTTTATTTTATGATGTTTATGATGTTGATTGGACTTGTCCCCTGTGAGCCGCTCTGAGTCCCTGTGGCGCAGGCGGGAGAGCAAGCCAGCTGCAACCAGCTGCAATGAATCACTCTGACCAGGAGGTCATGAGTTCGAGGGCCGCTCAGAGCCTATGTTTGTCTTGTCTTTGTTCTATGTTAAAAGGCATTGAATGTTTGCCTATATGTGTAATGTGATCCACCCTGAGTCCCCTTCGGGGTGAGAAGGGTGGAATATAAATGCTGTAAATAAATAAAATAAATATAAAAATAAAGTTATTATTATTGTATGACACAGCAAACAAGATAGACATGCTAGATAGACATGTTTCACAAAATCACAAGTCGAACACTTCCCAAGTGTCTAGGACTGTGTGACGTATTTTCGGATGAAGCGTGCAGATCTCAGTAGGGTGGCCTTTTGCAGTTGGCAGATCGTAATTTTGTCAATGTCTATTGTTTCCAAATACCGGCTGAGATCTTTTGGCACAGCACCCAATGTGCCGATCACCACTGGGACCACCTGCACTGGTTTCTGCCAGAGTCTTTGCAGTTCAGTCTTGAGGTCCTGAGAGCGGCTGAGTTTTTCCTGTTGTTTTTCGTCAATGCAACTGTCACCTGGGATGGCAACATCCATGATCCAAACCTTTTTCTTTTCCACAACTGTGATGTCTGGTGTGTTGTGTTCCAGAACGTTTTCAGTCTGGATTCGGAAGTCCCACAGTATCTTTGCGTGCTCATTTTCCAATACTTTTGCAGGTTTGTGATCCCACCAGTTCTTTTCTGCTGGGAGGTGGTACTTGAGGCATAAGTTCCAATGAATCATTTGGGCCACATAGTTGTGCCTCTGTTTGTAGTCTGTCTGTGCAATTTATTCTCATGTTTACAACTGAAAAACAGGTGGGGTGGGAACCATCAAAGTTTCCCATCCTGTTTCACTACCTAACTATCAGCAGTCTCTTGTACGAGGGTTGAATGAAAAGTAATGCCTCCACCTTCATTACTTGGGTTTGGATGGGAATATTTTGATAAATCAAACGTAGAAATAATCCTTAGAATGTGCTCTTTAACTACCACCATTCACTTTCCCACATCATCACCAAACAATTGGATACATTTCTGCCAACGATGAACAAGTTTTCCGAAGGCATCACGGAAGAAGTCGACACTCTGTTTCCGCAACCGGTGTCTTACAGGACCCATCGTGCACAGATCTTCCGATAGCCAAGCAAAGCAATAATGTGACCCACACGCTCTTGTGAAATGCCGATTATGCTGGAAATTTCTCTCTGAGGGATACAACAATCATCCTGAATCAATCTGTCAACCTTTTGCTTGCTGTCACAGGATGTCCAACTGTTTGTTTGTCACGCAAGTCAGATGTTCCCACCTCAACATCTTTAAACTTATTCACCTGACGACGCACAGGACTCACATCAACACAATCCCCATAAACAGCTTGCATTCTCAGATGAATCTTCTTTGGGGTGACACCTTCTGCTGTCAAGAATTCAATGACTGCTTGTTGCTTGAGTCGCATTGACGGACCGTCTCTGCAGGGTTCCATACTTTGCACTTTAACAACACAACCGTTCAATGCTCAGGCTTCCCCGTCTGCGCAGGGTTCCATACTTTGCACTTTAACAACAGAACCGTCCAATGCTAAGGCTTCCTCATCTGCGCAGGGTTCCATACTTCGCACTTTAACAACACAACTGTTCAATGCTAAGGCTTCTCAGTCTGCGCAGGGTTCCATACTTTGCACTTTAACAACACAACCGTCCAATGCTAAGGCTTCCTCATCTGCGCAGGGTTCCATACTTCGCACTTTAACAACACAACCGTTCAATGCTAAGGCTTCTCAGTCTGCGCAGGGTTCCATACTTTGCACTTTAACAACACAACCGTCCAATGCTAAGGCTTCCTCATCTGCGCAGGGTTCCATACTTCGCACTTTAACAACACAACCGTTCAATGCTAAGGCTTCTCAGTCTGCGCAGGGTTCCATACTTTGCACTTTAACAACACAACCGTTCAAAACTAAGGCTTCCCCGTCTGCACAGGGTTCCATACTTTGCACTTTCACAACACAACCGTTCAATGCTAAGGCTTCCCACCAAATGGAACAGTAGAGGAGAGTCTACTGAACAAGCCAGGACCTGCCGCAGACCAGGACTGCCATCTGTTCAGGACTTGCAAAGGTGGAGGCATTACTTTTCATTCAACCCTCGTATAATATGGGGTTTGGTGCAGAACAATTTTATCCCATGGTAAGCAGTGCTTTAAAACTGGTGTCAGTCTCCTTTAATGTAAAAGGCTTTGGGCAGGGAAAGGCTTTCAAATATTGTTGTTTCTTCTGATTATAAAAAAGAAGTGATGAATGTAAGATGAATGTTTTGCCAGCTCTTAGGTTTCCACGTGTGAGTCTGATGGGCAGACAAGCATGGGCAAACTTGGGCCCTCCAGGTGTTTTGGACTTCAACTCCCACAATTCCTAACAGCCTACCGGCTGTTAGGAATTGTGGGAGTTGAAGTCCAAAACACCTGGAGGGCCCAAGTTTGCCCATGCCTGTCTTACTGGGTTGCCAAACGTCAAGAATAACTCATAAGCAGCAACAGAACCCACAAAATTCGAAAGACCATGCCAAAGAGACTTTTATGTGGAGTCATCTCATTAAGACAAGAACCTGGAAGAAGTTCATGCGTTGTTCTCTATTTATGACAATCAGGCTCTGAGCATGAAAGCAAGGCCAGGCTTGTGCACTGCTATGGGGAGACAGATTATTATTCATGGTCCCAAAGGCAGATGTTCTCGGCATCTGTGGCATGTCAGGATGCTGTCAACACATTGTTAGCATGAATGACATGCTTCACCGTCACCCTCTTCCCCACTTCAGTGGTGTGAGTTGCGTCTTTGTGTTTATCGTACAACTTTGGCACCAGGCATAGTGGCTGCCTCTTGCGTTCCCTGTGGGATCCTCACACTTAGAAACCCACAACGCATGCAAAATTATTTGGACCATTGAGAAAACGCCCAAAAGAAAACCAACTACAGTTTGTTATCAAGCTCTTTAGGAGACAGAGCACGGAAGTGGGGATTTGGATCTAGGAGAATTAATGCAAGGCAAGGAAGATGACACTGGATGTGTGCGTACTGTGTTTGTTTGTTTTTGATGCTGTTTAACTTCAGCTTTCAGGCAATTGGCAATAAACAGGCAGTAACCAGGAGAAACACCTGCTGTTGGGGCTGGCAAAGTCTCGATATCTTTCTCGGCGGATATATTTTTGGAAAACTTCCCTCTCACACGCGCTTCCTTCACTGGCACACACCCCTTGTCAGAGATGGCAGGGCAAACATTGCCTTCTCTGAATAAAGAAGATCGAGATTTAGCATCTGATGAGTGCTTTTGCTGCAAAAATCCCAGAGGAGGAAAGTTTCAAAGACTTCTACTGAAACATCTCTTTCTTTGCCAGTCTAAACTCACTGTAAATCTCACATTCTTTGTTCATCCTGGAAAGAAGGACCTTTCGTTGTGTCCGTTTTGTGTACCAAAGGGTTTCATGCAGCCAAAATGTCATGGGTTTGCCTCCTGTTATGTTTTGCTCCATGCTAATAATGGAGCAGCTCTTGAATATTTTATTTAAAGACCCCAAAAATCCCTAGATGACCCTTGCTCAAAAATCTTGTTTTTCCCTGAAAGTGTTGACAGGACATGTTCTGCCTGACATTTGCCCTTTGCTCACGATATAAGGTCATGCAAACTGCAGTAATGATTTGGCTGCCTGGATGATGCATACGTGGGATGAACTATGAACATGTCACCTGAGGATAGTGTATACGTGGAGCAAACTATGGACACTTCACCTGATGTGATGAGTAATGAGTTATATAAGTTACAAGGCAACTACGCATGTCCAAAAGGATTATAATAGTCAGCAAATTCCATTGTCAGCTTCTGCGCATGCTTGTGTAAAATTGTATAAATTGGAAAGCCACTACAGGCAAAGGGCGGCATTGCGTTTTCTGGGCATTAGCTAACATTGTCACCTGCTCTTGGCCAAAAGTAAACTATCTTGAAGACAACTTCTGCTGTCAGTCTGCTTTCTTCAGCCGCGTCCAAACGAAATTCCACAACACTAAGTCACAGCCACATAAAACAGTAATAGACACAATAGGTTGGCGAAGGCTTTCATGGCCGGGATCACAAGGTTGTTGTGTGTTTTCCGGGCTGTATGGCCATGTTCCAGAAGTATTCTCTCCTGACGTTTCGCCCACATCTATGGCAGGCATCCTCTGAGGACGCCTGCCATAGATGTGGGCGAAACGTCAGGAGAAAATGCTTCTGGAACATGGCCATACAGCCATACAACCCCAGATACAATAGGTTCGCATTATTAAATTCTCAGCATTACTGGAAGTCTCAAAATGAGTGACGCATCCCCAAAATATAAGATATTATCAAGATAGAGCAAAATGGACATGCTAACCCAATGCGACATAACGTCAATTCTGAAGCAAGTCCTAGCATTCAGTAGGTCTTACTCTCTTGACAATGTGTTTTGGGCTGGAGCGTTTTGTATAATCTTAAGAATGTTTTCTCAGGCCTATTCCACACTGCTGTATAAAATCCACACTGAACTGGATTATATGGCAGTTCAAAGCAGATATTGTATAAAATCCACACTGAACTGGATTATATGGCAGTTCAAAGCAGATATTGTATAAAATCCACACTGAACTGGATTATTTAGCCCAGTTCAAAGGAGATATTGTGGATTATCTGCCTTGATATTCTGGGCTATATAGCTGTATGGAAGGGCCCTCAGAAGCAGGTTCCTGAAAAATTGATGACACCTCTGATTACAGCTCTGGGCTCTGAGTTTATATAGATTCCTTCTTTGACTACAGATCCCAGAATTAAAACCAGTCATAGAATCATAGAATCGTAGAGTTGGAAGAGACCTCATGGGCCATCCAGTCCAACCCCCTGCAAGAAGCAGGAAAATCTCATTCAAAGCACCCCTGACAGATGGCCATCCAGCCTCTGATGCAGTCCTCTGCATTCATTTGGGTTGGGGCATAGGTCTTCATAAAAGTTGAAAACTCCAAATAAAAAAACTTGTGATTCTTTTTATTTCTCTAGGGGCCCTTCCTCACAGTCATGTAAGACAGAATATCAAGGCAGATAATCCACAATATCTGCTTTGAACTGGGTTGTCTGGGTCCACATTGCCATATAACCCAGTTCAAAGCAGATAATGTGGGATTTTATGCAGCTGTGTGGAAGGGGCCTTTAGGTCCTTCTGGACAGGACCTATACCCCAGGATCTGATCCCAGGTTTTCTGCTTATCCCAGATTATCTGGCAGTGCGGACTCATATAATCCTGTTTAAAGCAGAAAACGAGGGATCGTATACTGGTGTATAAAGCCTGTCTGGAAGGGCCCTAGGAATCATTAGACTCTTTTAGCATAACTCTATGAAATCTATAAATGTTTCAATGTGAGTCTATAGTCCGCGATGGTGGCTTTCTGATTGGTTTTGAGTGCAAAAAGTGCCCCAAAGTCATGCTGAGGGGACTTCTTTTTGGTTGGTTTTGAAAATGGGAATTGCAGACAATGTTGGGGACTGGTGGGATTTCCAAAACAGGGCCACATGTGCATAGTATGTATTGTTAGCCATGTTTAGCATCTTTGGCGTGGTCTCTGGCATGGGCTGGTCCATGAGTCGGAAGCTGCTGAATGAATAAATATCAACAAAGTTTTTAGAGTGAAAAAGCAAGACAGAAATAATAATAATAACCATCATAATAATCATCATCATCCACAGATTGCTTTATGCTTAGCCCTGCTGAAACATCTTCCAGATCTAACAGGACAATACATTAGATCTAACATGTGAGCTCCAGCTCCAGTTGTTTTATGGGCGTCTCCTGTTTCTGGATAGCCTTTAATGCACCTCTTCACCTCTCTCTGTACTGTATCTCTCCCTTCCTCTGATCATTTTTGCCTTGGAAGCCGAACATCTTGTCTGTGGGGATCTGCTTTCGAAGCCCATCTGGTGCCGGCTCACACCTTCTGCACCAAAGCTGTGGAATCCGCTCCCCAAACTGTCGGCTCTGTGCATTAATTGTGCCCTGTGCTCACCTCAAACTCATGATCAGCATAGGTTTTTTTTTTTTTTTTAGCAACTCACCAGAGAAGATGAACCGGGATTGGGAAGGAACTGAATAATGCTGGATTTCAGATGGAGAAACACTGACATTTCCAAGGAAGAGGCTTTAATCTTGCCTGTATCTGTGCATGTGGAGTTATGCATTGATTGTGCTAAGTGGCCATTGGATTGAATGTCAACCTTGCATCACCAAATATGCATCCCTTTTTTTTTTTTGCAACTAGAAGGCACAACCAAAAGAGTACTATTGTGCATTGGAAACACATTGGCTGTGTATCCAATATCCATTGGGAGATACGAGGGTTGAATGAAAAGTAATGCCTCCACCTTGGTGACTCCTCAAGAGATGGCAGTCCTGGTATGCGACAGGTCCAGGCTTGTTCAGTAGACTCTCCTCTACAGTTAGTTCCATTTGGCAGGAAGCCTTAGCATTGAACGGTTGTGTTGTTAAAGTGCAAAGTATGAAACCCTGTGCAGATGGTCGGTCAATGCAACTTAAGCAACGTGCAGTCATTGAATCCTTGATCACAAAAGGTGTCACCCCAAAGATTCCTCAGATAATGCAAGCTGTTTATGGTGATGATGTTGATGTGAGTCCTGTGCGTCATTGGGTGAGTGAGTTTAAAGATTATTATTATTATTATTAATTATTATTAAACTTTATTTGTACCCCGCTAGCATCTCCCGAAGGACTCGATGCGGCTTACAAAGGCCAAGGCCTCAACACACAATATAACAATACAAAACAAAAGGCAAATTAAAAACAATTAAAACAGTATAAACAACAAGCAATAAACAATACGCTAAAACACAATAAAACTGGGCTGGGCCAGAGTAATTGGTACAAGATTAAATGTGCTGATGTGACAGGTGATATATAAGGCTTATAGGGCAAGTGCAGAGTGTGATATACGATCTTAGTTCTAATAAAGTGCTTATGGGACTTGGTATTGGAGATTTCCTATTAATCTGGGAAGGCACATTGGAACAGCCAGGTCTTCAAGTTCTTTCTGAAGACTGCCAATGTAGGGGCCTGTCTGAGATCCTTGGGGAGGGTGTTGAGGTGGGAACATCTGACTTGCGTGACAAACGAAGAGTTGGACGTCCTGTGACAGCAACCACCGAGTTTCACAAGCAAAAGGTTGACAGATTGATTCAGGACGATTGTTGTATCCCTCAGAGAGAAATTTCAGGCATAATTGGCATTTCACAAGAATGTGTGAGTCACATTATTGCTTTGCTTGGCTATCGGAAGATCTGTGCACGATGGGTCCTGTGAGACGCCGGTTGCGGAAACAGAGTGTCGACTTCTTCCATGACAGCTTCAAAAAACTTGTTCATCATTGGCAAAAATGCATCCAATTTTCTGGTGATTATGTGGAAAAGTGAATAGTGGTAGTTAAAGAGCACGTTATAAGGATTATTTCTACGTTTGATTTATTAAAATATTCCCATGCAAACCCAAGTAATGAAGGTGGAGGCATTACTTTTCATTCAACCCACTTATTTCCTAATGCCTCCCAGTATGAATTCATTTCTCCCTTGTGTCCCAGGAAATCATCTTTGCTCTTTCCTCCTCAATGGGACATCCTTTCCAATATTCAAACCTGGCTCTCATTTCTCCTTCTCTCAGTCTTCTCTTCTCCAAGCTAAACAGATCCAGCTTCTGAAATCACTCCTTAAAAGGCTTCTAGACCTTTGACCACTTGGTTGTCTGCTGGACACATGCAGTGGTTTTAGAGTTGCATTAGGCATGCATCTACATCATGGAATGAATACAGTTGGACACCCCTGTAACTCCCATAACTCAATACTATGGGAATTCTGGGTTTTGTAGTTTGGTGAGGACTGCCCTCCTGGCCAGAGGCTAAAGACCTTGCCAATCTACAACTCCCATGATGCCACAGCATTGAATCTGAGGTCTTATCGCTGACTTATTGTTGACCAGCCTGTTGCAAACTCCAGATGCTGATCCCAATTCCTCTGCATCTTTGAAAAGCAGGCTCTGAGCCATCGTTCTCCCATCTTTCTCGGTGGCTGTTGTGTCTGAATTGCTTCCTTTGGCTTTGACAATTAACACACCGGGAGTGACATAGGGGAATGGTGCCAGCGGGAGAAATAAAGCACCCCCTCCTTCAGACTTAATTGCTCCGAATTACCTGCTGTGCACACCTGGTGTATGATGGGCTCCTTGGCGGTAGGATTTTGGCAGGCAGATTTGTCTGAACTTCGAGCCTTTTCCTTCCTTCCATTCGGGGCCGGCTGCTAAGTTCAAGGACTTCATAGGTTTTATGGGGTGGGTTTCCTTCCTTCCGTCATTTGCAAGATTTGTTCTTGTTTGCTTAGCCTTCTTCTGAGGATGAGAGAGTATGACTTGCCCAAGATCACCCGACAGGTTTCAAACGGAGATTCAAACTCCTCTCTCTAGCATCGTAGGGTGCATCTGAAAGGACCATAAGCCAGAAAATAGTAGACTTTGGCATATATAGCTTTGCCTCTGCATATATCATATTAGTTTTTATATAGACCAGGGGTCCTCAAACTTTTAAAGCAGAGGGCCTGTCCACAATCCTTCAGACTGTTGAGGGGCCAAATTATCATTTGGGGGGGGAAAAAAAACGAACCAATTCCTATGCACACTGCACATATCTTATATGTAGTGCAAAACAACAACAATAACAATGAAAGAACAATACAATATTTAAAAATGAAAATATTTTTAACCAACATAAACCTATGAGGATTTCAATAGGAAGCGTGGGCCTGCTTCTGGCCAATGAGATAGGTTAATTAGGATTGTTGTTGTTGTTGTGTGTCTTCAAGTCATTTCAGACTTTGGGCGAGCCTAAGTCCAAAATTATTTATGTATTCATTTACTACATTTATTTACTACATTTATATCCCACCCTTCTCACCCCGAAGGGAACTCAGAGCAGCTGTATGTACATACAATATATTATATTATTAGCATAGCACAATATTGGCATTATACTATATTGAACTATACCACTATACTGTAATATTATATGTAATATATAACATATAATTAATATTATTATATGATATTATTGTTAGTATTGTATTGTATAAAATGATAATATTATTATCAGTATTATATGTATATACAATATATTATATTATTAAAACGGATATAAAAATATTATATTATAAATGAGGGCGAGGGCCAGGTAAATTACCTTGGAGGGCCGCATCCGGCCCCCGGGCCTTAGTTTGGGGACCCCTAATATAGACAATGTAAGTAACAAAGTAACAAAGGACCTGTCCCCCTCCCTTTCTCTTTGAGCTGGTGCCTTTCTCCAGAAAGTTCCAAGAGAGAAGCTAGTTCAGAGAAAATAAGTGAGATCACAGACACCACTTTGTGCCAAAGAGGTGTGGAGGTGAAGAAGGCCCTCAGTAATTGGTCAAGTTTAGATAAGCCAAGATATATATTCTTTGTTTACTGTGCCACGCTTCGCAGCGGCCGTTTGCAAGTAAAGCCCTTTTGTGTGTGTACGGCTGTTTGCCTTCTCATAGCTATGATAAAAATAAACTTTGCTTTTGTATCCTCTCCCGGGACTGGATTTTCTGTCTGCAAGCCTCCTGAGCCAGGACCCTTGGAAATAAATTGCGCTACACATCTATGCCTGGTATGGGCAAACTAAGGCCCGGGGGCTGGATGTGATGTGGCACCCTGGGTCTTTACCTCAGGCCCTCCTCATTTTCCCTGTCTTCTTGGCAGAAGGACACGGCGGCTCTCGGCATCCTTATGTCAAAAGGAAGGAGAAGGAAGGCACATAGCAGCTGAAAGCCCTTTGGAGTGCTCTCAGCCACCGCGTGTCTCGACCTTTTCCCAGCATAAGGATGGTATGAACAGTCCCAGGCTTACGCCGGGAGTTTGGCTTGAAAAAGGCACACGGAAGCTGAGAGCTCTTCGGAGCACTCTCAACGGTCTCACCCTCCTCCTGGCATGATGCCAAGCTTGCTGATTGGGGAAGACAATGGGGAGGGGAATCGGGGCAGTTGCAATATGTCTTCCCTTCCTCCAAACATAAGGATAAGGTGAGCAGCCCTGTCTAATGCTGCAAGGACAGTCTAAGGATGACCCGGGCTCTGCCTTGCCCTTCCTAGCCCCCTAACCCAGACCCCCCCCCTCCTGGGCCTGTCCCATCCAGCATGTGCCCAGCCCCTCTCTCTCTGGCCCGGCCCTCCCGGTGGGGCCCTCAAGACAAAAAAGTTAGCCCATGCCTGGTCTACACCATAGAATGAATGCAGTCCAACACCACCTGAACTGTCATTATTATTATTATTATTATTATTATTATTATTATTATTATTATTATTATTTGCGACATTTATATACCGCCCTTCTCACCCCGAAGGGGACTCAGGGCGGTTTACAAGTATATATACATACGATATATGATATTATACAACTATATCGCAATATTATTAGTAATATTGCATGTAATATAAATATACAATTATAATAGTGAATTATAATTATTATTACATTGTATTACATCATAATATTATTAATATTACATGTATATACAATGTATTATAATATTAGTATAGTATAATATTATTATATATCATTATATCATTAAATTGATACAGGAGACATGGTGGAAAGATGTCTTCCCGGCCCCGCCTTCTTCGTGTCAAAGTGAAACTTTCTACGTTGGCTTGGTTTCCAAATGGTGAAACTGAACCATGCTTCCTTCCACTGGATTTATCATGCCACATTGGAACTGATGTACTAATGCAACTGACAGAACGGCTCTTGTTCGTAACCTGGGGCTGCCTGCCTGTATTATCCCAAGGAAGGCATCTCTCCATCTCAATGAAGGAGTCTGTCGTGACTCAATGCTATGAAATCCTGGGAGTTGCAGTTTGGGGAGACATCAGCCTGTTTTGGAAAGAAGGCTAAAAAGACCTTGTAGACTGCTTCAGGCCATTGGCTGGGTTGCCACAATTTACACGTGCCCAGACATAAGTGGTTGGGTGTTTCGGAACCATTGGAGCAAAATTTCAACCCCAGGCTTTAATATGCACTCCAAACTAAGAAAATCCAACAAATGCTATGTTCAGCAAAGGATAAGAGGGATCCTCTAGCCAATACAAAAGTCTACCATATACCATGCAGCTGTGGACAACAAATCTACATAGGGGTCACCAAAGGCAGCATTGCCCAGGCATGAATCAAAGAACATGAAAGGCACTGTAGACTAATTCAAACAGAGAAAACAGTTATAGCAGAGCACCTGATGAACCAACCTGGACATGGAATATTATTTGAGGACACAGAAATGCTGGACCACTCTCACAACTATTGTGCCAGACTACACAGAGAAGCCATTGAAATTCACAAGCATGTGGACAACTTCAGAAGAAAGAAGGGAACCATGAAAATGAACAAAATCTGGTTACCAGGATTAAAAAAATACCAGAATCAAGAGAGTAAATAAAGAACACCTCTCAGCAGCAGGAGAACACTAGACAGCAAGCAACCTCCCAAACAGAGGCTGTCTTCAGGTAACAGCCAAGCTGCCTCTATGCAGATACCCTCACTGATTGACTTTGCAGCTACAAGGCGACTCAATGTTGATCAAGCTTGCTAATTGCAACATTCACATTGCAGACAAGGGTTCTTTCTCCCACCCTGGACACTCCACTTACTTCACTGCCAATAGAACTTCAGAAGATGCCATTAGCCACAGAGGCAGGTGAAACATCAGGAGAAAATGCTGCTGGAACATGGCCATACAGCCCAGAAAACTCACAGCAACCCAACTTCAAATTAGCTTCTTCTTTAAATACAATGGTAACGTCATAGAATTCTAAGGGACAAGAAACCTTGCCATGAAGAAGTAAACTGCTGAAGCACCTCTGAGATGTTTCAAAACCGGCTAAGTGGGTACTCTGAGACCATCTACAGTTGGCACTCTACAACAACAACAACAACAACAACAACAACAACAACAACAACAACAACCTTTATTTATATACCCCGAGGAACTCAGGGCAGTTTCCATCATAACAGAAAACCATACAGCAAGTTAAAACCATACAGCAACTAAACATAATGCAATAATAAACATAAGTACATATACAATCAATCAATTAACACAGACTTAAGAACTCATGACAGAATACTGCATCAGCAAACTAAGATACAGTGACAGGGATTCAACATTGGGGTGGCCAACTATAAGGTGCTAGGCAGGCCAAGTGCAACAGTATGGCATGGGGCCAGAAAGTGGGTCAAGTGCTGAATGGGATCACATTCACTGGAGTTATGGCCCCACGAAAGTGAGGGAAAATGTAAATAAAAAAGTACCTGGGAGAAGACTTCTCTAGGAATCTTTAGGCTCTCCAGTATGACTCTATGCTTTGCCTTATGAGTTCAGTGCAGTTAAACGGCATTCTGAAACTGCATTATATTTATTTATTATTTATTTTATTTACAGTGTTTATATTCCGCCCCTCTCACCCTGAAGGGGACTCAGGGAGGATCACAATGCACATATACATGGCAAACATTCAACACCATTAGACATACGACATATAGACAGACACAGTATAGATGGGGTCTTTATGATGACATGCTACCAAACCATGTTAGTGAACTGCAATGATGCGCAATGGTGTTTTGTGGCTTCAGCTCCCCTAAAATAGTGAGGTTCAGTGCTAAGCAGCTGGGGGTCGACTGGTGTCAAGGCAAAAGCAGAGGTCTTTAATTCTCAAAGACCAAAGAGAGTATCAGCAGAGCTAGTGCTCAAAGCATTGGAAAATCCAGAGCATATTTATTCACTTTGGCAGCTATTCCGAATACCTGTCCCAGTCTCTGATTGGCTGGAAAGCAGCCTGGATAGGATCTGCTCCCATCAGTTAGAAGAACCATGCAATTGTGAGATTGTCTGAAAAATATATTTAATATAAATTCATTCTGTTGTGGTTCAGTCTGATGATGAAGGGGGATTTGGGTTTATGCAGGCTGACCAAAGCAATGCTGAGGAGAGAAATCTTGAAGGCTCTGATGCTGGAAAATTTAAAAGCTCTGAATTGTCAGAGACGCCACAGGCTAGTGAGGAAACAGAAACTAATGATACAGGTGACCTTTCACAGGATTTAGAACATCAACAAGTTCCAGGTGTCTCTGGCAGCGACTCAGAGGAGTCTTCCTTAGATAGAGACACAAGGTTAAGGTTAAAGGTTCATCGTCCCAGACGTTCCCTTAGAATTACTGGCAAACAAGTGGGAACTCAAGGACAGAGAAATGCTTTTTTGGCTTGTAAACATGGGTAAATACGGGAGAGAGAGGGAAAGATTTCAGACGAAGCAACATTGATTTTTGGAAGCACATCTCCTGCCTTGTCTAAGCTCATGGAAAAGGATTCTCGTTTATGTTCATGTCTGGAACCTGTGTTTTGGATTTTACTCTGAAGTTCATGTTGCCTTGTTTTTCAGGACTAATTTCCTATATCAGAGACTTGGGACTATATTCTGCAAATTGCTTTTACATGCAGGACTGTATTTTCCAGAGTTGCCCAGCCACTGAATTTACTGGGTGGGGGCTTTTGCTTCCCCCCCCCCTTTCATTCTCCTTTTGCAGCTAAAGTTGGAATTTGCAGAGCTGCATGCCGTTTCTTGGAGAGGCTGATTCATTGCGCAGAGAGAGTGCCCATTGCCAACCCATGCTCTAAAGCCCCCAAATGCTACAGCACCCGCGACTGCGGATTTTGCAAGGAGTTATTTGAGAATGTGTTTCCCCCCAAACAGCCTAGTTTTGGCAGGAGCACAGTAGGGAAAAATCTAAATACGGCGACGTAAGGAGGAGCAGATGGTGTGTAAGCCAGAGAGAGTAAACAGGAGCCGTTTCCGACTGAATCAGATTTGCACGAAACTTAGAACAGAGGCCGTCTCCGTTGGGTTGTCAAGCTGGGCGTAGCAGGCATCTTGAATTACAAGCCAAGGCAAGTGTTTAAATAAACACCAAGCAGTAAGTTATCAACAGGTTAGCAGACATGGCAGCGGGTTCCTGAATGTGGAAGCCAGGGTGTTTTCATGGGCCTCTGAGACTCAGGAAGCTAGCCAGGTGGCTTTTATGGAAAGATCGGGTTTCGGAGGACCCCCATCAAACATGGAGTTCAAACACCTGGAGAGCAAAGGGCTGCCGTCTCACGGCTGGTGTGGTCTGGTCTGGGATGGAGTTTAGGGTCCACAAAATCACAGGAGACATGCTCGTATTAACACCACAGGCAGTGCCATTTAATGGCCTGAAAAGACACATTAAAATAGGACATTAGAGGGTAATTTCGCCAAAGAATAGGAAGATGGTTAGTTCAAGAAAGGAAAAATAATCAATCTCAAAACGTGACATGAAACAATCAAGTGAGATCACAGAATCCTACAGTTTGAAGGGAACCCCAACCGTCATCTAGCCTGACCCCCCCTGCCATGCAGGAATGCACAACTAAAGCACTCCCTCCGTGATGGATAAAATACGATGTGATTGAATGAAAGGTGTATGGCTGGGGCCTGGAGATGCCACCCTAAGACTGAAGCCTGAAAAACGACAAAAGGAGAAGCCATGAACTGTAATTAAAAGTTGCGGATCGGCTGACATTGATGACCTGACCACAAATAATGATTAACTCTTGGTGGAAAACAACATGCATACATTACCAGAGACAATGACTCTTCTAAAGGAAGCCAACACAATGCTCCTTAAGATGGAAAACCAACATCAGTTAAAGAGGAAAAGCTGACTTCTGTCCAGGAACTGATAGAGTCACAATGCTGGAAAACACCTGCCATTCATTTACAACTTTCAGAACAACATCAGGATAAATATGTGATATACGAGACACTTTACTATTCCAAAATTGTGGCAGAAAGCGGAGTCTGGTCCACCCTGCATCTTCTCCAAGAGACAGAGAGAGATGGTGTCTTTGCAGAATGGCAGATTTGCTGGAAATGCAATCTGGATTACTTTGGGGTCTCTTTTTCAGGAGAAGGAAGAAGAGATGGTAATCTATGAATGAAGGAATGAATGTTTATGTGTGTATGAATGCTGAGTAAAATGTAATATCCATACCTCACAACCTCTGAGGATGCCTGCCATAGATGTGGGTGAAACGTCAGGAGAGAATACTTCTGGAACATGGCCTCACAGCCCGAAAGACATACAACAACCCTAATATCCCCTTTGTTTGTGGACCCAATGTAGCTACTATAGTCTGCATGTGTCTACTTTCTTTCTCTGTATTGCTCTGCGATGCACCCTGTCTCAGTGTGAATGAAATAAAAACCCTTTTCTATGTTTAAAAAGATTTTATGACTCCAACAGATGCCCTGCCCACCCAGCGTTTAGTTAAAGACCAAACTGATTTTACAGTCAAAAAGCTCTTCCTAGTGTTTAGGTGGAGTCTCTTTCCTTGTACAGTAGAGTCTCGCTTATCCAACATTCTGTATTATCTAATGCAGTCTGTCTCCTGCCTGGATCTACAGCTGTTTCTCTAGGTAGCAATTCTATCTTAATTTCTAGTCAATTTTTTAATAGTCAGTATTTTTGTAGTCAATGTTTTCAATACATTGCGATGTTTTGGCGCTAAATTCGTAAATACAGTAATTACTACATAACGTTACTGTGTATTGAACTGCTTTTTCTGTCGATTTGTTGTAAAACATGATATTTTGGTGCTTAATTTGTAAAATCCTAACGTAATTTGACATTTAATAGGCTTTTCCTTAATCCCACCCTTATTGTCCAACATATTCACTTATCCAACATTCTGCAGGCCTGTTTAAGTTGGATAAGCGAGTCTCTACTGTATTTGAATCAATTGGTTTGCATTCTGGTATCAACTACAAATTAACCTGATTTAATCCTCAGTTGGTTTTTCCTTTGGGTATCCTGGTACAATATCATATAATCTTAGATCTGGAAGTGGGCATTGTCTAATGTTATTTTCCCATGAAGAATACACAACTAAAGCATACCTGAAAGATGCCCATGAATCTACTATTTAAAGACCTCCAAGGAAGGAGAGTTGCCACCTTCTCAGGCAATTGGTCTCATTTTTCTTACAGTAAATAATCTCATAATCTCTTTCATTGTAATTTGAATCCATTGGCTCATGTGTCAGATACTGGAGCAGCTGACTCCATCTGCATCTCATTCTCAACTCATGTTTAGCTTGTGGTCTACTAAGACCCTTAGATATTTATTTTTTGAAGACCAGTCATAAAAAATGATCAAACCTAGCTATTATGTGCAAAGTTAAGGGATGAGAACACAGGCACTGGGTGGCAGTATGACCCTTCCTTGGAATGAAGAATGGAGCAGAGAAAGTCTGAGGTCCTACATGGAAGTTACACAGAGTCTACAGAATTGTGCATTGATTGTGTGGTGCAATCCTTGTGTTGAGTACTAGCAACTCTACTTGAAAGGAAGAAAAATATGCAGCCAAGTGTACACTCAATGCAGAGCAATGCATAACCATCTGCAGAAGGGCACGCATGCACAACTCTTCTGACCACAACCTTGGACTGAATGAGGATAAAATGAGGTATAAGGTAAAGGTTTTCCCCTGACGTTAAGTCCTGTCGTGACCGACTCTGGGGGTTTGGTGCCCATCTCCATTTCTAAGCCAAAGAGCTGGCGTTGTCCGTAGACATCTCTAGGTCATGTGGCCGGCATGACTGCATGGAGCGTTGTTACCTTCCCGCCGGAGCGGTACCTATTGATCTACTCACATTTGCATGTTTTCAAACTGCTAGGTTGGCAGGAGCTGGGGCTAACAGCGGGCGCTCACTCCGCTCCCGGGATTTGAACCTGGCACCTTTTGGTCCGCAAGTTCAGCAGCTCAGCACTTTAACACACTGCGCCACCAGGGGCCCCCATGTATTCCATACCAAATATAACACTATGTAACACGATTTCATTCCTGGGTTATAAATGTCATTTCCTAATGGGGGTCTATCATAAAAAAAAAACATGGGAAAAGTTTATTAAATTGCACAATCTTTGTTTTTGCAGGACACCCCGCAGCACATTTTGCTACAGTTTTTCAATGAATATCTATCTCATTATTGAGTCTCAACCGATTTAACATAGTTTGTGACAGCCACAAAAACAAAGTTTCTGGAGGAAAACAGCGACTTTCAAAGCAAGGAGTACACAATTCAACAAGAAATAACACTTTCAAACCAGGAACATTTTTTTCAAATTTTGTTACAGTAGAGTCTCGCTTATCCTACATAAACGGGCTGGCAGAACATTGGATAAGCAAAAATGTTGGATAATAAGGAGGGATTATGGAAAAGCATATTAAATGTCAAATTACATTATAATTTTACAAATTAAGCACCAAAACATCATGTTTTACAACAGATAGACTGAAAAAATCAGTTCAATACACGTTAACACTGTATTTACGAATTTAGCACCAAAACATTGCAATGTATTGAAAACACTGACTACAAAAACATTGACTACTAAAAGGCAGACTGCGTTGGATAACGTTGGATAACGTAAAGGCAGAACATTGGATAAGCGGAGGTTGGATAAGTGAGACTCTACTGTACTTAATTTTGAACACTTTCCAAAGAGGAATTTACTCATGAGTGAGCCACCCATACTATCCCAGCCTTCATTTCTGGAACGGAAATATTTTTGTAAGAACATATCTGCATGGAAATTGAGTGAAAAATGGCTCTCTAGCTCTTGTTACTGTATGCCTTTATGGCGTTTTGGACGGATGGTGATCCTAAGATGAATTTATCACCTGGTTTTCAAGGCTGAATGGGGATTTCAACTTGGGCCTCTCAGAGTCCTTGTCTGCATCTACACTGTCGAATGAAAGCAGTTGCAAACCACTTTTCATTCCCATGTCACATTGCTATGGAATCCTGGGATTTGTAGTCTGGTTAGATATCAGCTTTTTTGGACAGACAAAGCTAAAGACCTTGTGAAACTACAACTCTCAGGAATCTATACACTAAGCCATGGCAGTTCATGTCATGTTGAACTGCATTAATTCTACCGTGTAGATGCCTCCTTGGGCCAACACACAAAACAATGATACCATACCGAGTCTTGCAGTTACTATATACAGTAGAATCTCACTTATCCAACACTCGCTTATCCAACGTTCTGGATTATCCAACGCATTTTTTGTAGTCAATGTTTTCAATATATCGTGATATTTTGGTGCTAAATTCATAAATACAGTAATTACTACATAGCATTACTGCGTATTGAACTACGTTTTCTGCCAAATTTGTTGTCTAACATGATGTTTTGGTGCTTCATTTGTAAAATCATAACCTAATTTGATGTTTAATAGGCTTTTCCTTAATGCCTCCTTATTATCCAACATATTCGCTTATCCAACATTCTGCCGGCCCGTTTATGTTGGATAAGTGAGACTCTACTGTAGTTCAATTTAATTCAGGATAACTGGGTGGTATTGGATGCGGGGCATTAAAAATCAATAATGCAAGAGGAACCCATACTCTATATCTAAAGGATGAATCAGGAAACCTCTTTTCATGGAAAAAACGGCCAATGTGTCAAGTTTGAAGGGACAAAGGTCTTAAAAACATTTTTGATGATTGCACATGTTCCCTAAGATGACTTTGCTGGCCATTGTCCTGCAGCATCAAAGACAAGATCTCTTTCCCCTAAAGAGAAACTGCATGGCCATCTACCGGGAGGGGTTGGACTGTGTCTCCTTTAGGGAAGGAGATGATGGCTCGCCCTCATGCATCGTGCGCATAAAAAAGCTCCTTCTGCTCAAATGCAGCTAAGTGACCATCGCTTTGTGCCTGATGGCTCCCGGATGACCAGCCCATGCTTCCTCGGTGGACATTAATGTTTGGAAGATGTTTCTGTAATGGCCCATTAGGGTTAATGGAGAGGGCTGCCGCTCCATGCTCTAGTCCAGGCGGAAGATGTGGGTCAGCCCATGAGGAAGAGGCTCCCATGGGGCTCTGCTGCTCTTTGAAAAGGCCTTTCAGCCCTGCCTTTAGGGAGAAACGTTGCTCGAGAGCCTACTTCATGCTTGCAGAATGCAAATCTACCTTCGTCTAGTTGAGTGGTCGTTGCAATGCACTACCCTTCTGCCGAATAATGTGCAATTTAGGGTGCATATGTGCTGGAGAATTAATGCAGCTTGATCTCACTTTAATTGCCATCGGGAACTAGGAGTTGTAGTTTTCCAAAGTCCTAAGCCTTCTCTGCCAAAAGACTGCTTGGTGCTTCACCAAACTACAACTCCCAAGAGACCATATAGCATCAAACCAAGGCAGTTGAGGGGGTGTCAAACTGCATTAATTCAATATAGATGCACCCTTGGAGTTGTAGAAGTTCTGGCCCTATAATAGTTCCACTCCTGCTCTGTGGTTTTTCAATCCTATTATCTCTGGATTTGCTTGGTGCTTACTCTTGGCATGGAGTCACCCAATCTGACCAGTTGGCTGCTATGATGCTTGTTTTGTTCTGTATGTATTTTATCCTGTTTTATTATGATTATCTGGGCTTGGCCCCATGCTAGCTCCCCGGGTCCCTGTGTTGTTGTTGTTGTTGTTGTTGTTGTTGTTGTTGTTATTATTATTATTGTTGTTTTATTATGAAACAGCAAACAAGATAGATATGCTGGATTTCGTTTCACAAAATCACAAGTCGAACACTTCCCAAGTGTCTAGGACTGTGTGATGCCCTGGCAGAATATGTAAAGCAAAGTGAAGAACCTGCTTTGATTGAAGTAAAAAATCAGAAACTCCTCAAAGCACAGCAGACAAAAAACCAGTACAAGAAAACCGCACTACAAACTAGAGCTGACAGCTGGCACAACAAAACATTGCATGGAAAGTTCCTTGACAAAATGGAAGGAAAAGCTGATAAGGAGAAGACCTAGCTCTGGCTCACAAATGGGACCCTGAAGAAGGAGACAGAAGGCCTGATCCCTGCAGCCCAGGAGCAAGACATCAGGACAAAGGCAATTAAGGTTGGAGGCCAAGCCAGGCCATGGAGGCAGGAAGGCCAGGTCTGGGCGGAGTTGCCTCAACGGCACCCTCTACAAGATGGTGCCTCTGGCAATCACCTAGCTCGCCTAACGGTTGAACTGCCCCTGCCTCCTCCAGACTCCAAGGCAAAGAGTTCCATCATTGAGCAACTCTCCTTATGGTCAGGAAGCTCTTTCTCATGTTCAGGTGGAATCTCCTCTCCTGTCAAGTATTATTACTACTACTACTACTACTACTACTATTACTACTACCCCTTGCCACATTGAGTCCTAGTCTCCAGGGCATTATTATTATTATTATTGACATAAAGACACAGCATGACAAGCAAACGAGATTTATATGCTGGATTTCGTATCACAAAATCACAAGTCGAACACTTCCCAAGCGTTTAGGACTGTGTGATGTATTTTCGGATGATGCACGCAGATCCCAGTCGGGTGGCCTTTTGCAGTTGACAGATCATGATTTTATCAATGTTTATTGTTTCCAAATGCTGGCTGAGATCTTTTAGCATGGCACCCAGTGTGCCCATCACCACCGGGACCACCTGCACTGGTTTCTGCCAGAGTCTTTGCAGTTCGATTTTGAGGTCCTGATAACAGTTGAGCTTTCCTGTTGTTTTTCATCATTCCGACTGTTACCTGGTATGACAACATCAATAATCCAGACTTTTTTCTTTACCACAACCATGAGGTCTGGTGTGTTGTGTTCCAAAACTTTGTCAGTTTGAATTCGGAAGTCCCACAGTATCTTTGCATGTTCATTTTCCACTCCCTTTGAAGATTTGTGATCCCACCCTTTCTTTGCTGCTGGGAGGTGCTACTTGACGCATAAATTCCAATGAATCATTTGGGCCACATAGTTGTGCCTCTGCTTGTAGTCCGTCTGTGTGATTTTCTTACAGCAGTTGAGGATGTGATCCATGGTTGCACAGTCTGCATTTTGGATCATTAGACGATGATGATGATGATGATGATGATGATGATTGTATGACACAGCAATAATAATATTGTTATTATTATATTTATAACCCCTTTCCTCTTTCTTAGGACATCCTTTCAGATACATAAACATGGTGATCTTACCTCCTGTCAACCTTCTCTTCTGCAGGATAAACAGACCCAACTCTTTAAGATGCTCCTCAGAGGGAGCCAAGGTCTCCAGACCTTTGACCATTTTAGTTGCCCTCCTCTGGACACCTTCCAGCTCAGAGTCAATATTTCTCTTAAATGGCTTTGCCCAGAATTGGACACAGTGTGATTCCAGGTAAAGAGGTCTGACCAAAGCAGAAGAGAGGGGCACTATAGACTTCTTTTCATGCAGCCCAAAATCCCATTGGCTTTTTAAGGTGCTGCATCACACTGTTGGCTCACATTCAACATGTGGTCCACTAAAATGGCAAGACCTCTTTCACATGGGCTGTTATCGAGCTGGTATCACCCATCCTGTATCTGTCCTTAGCCATTTGTCAGCTAATCCCATGTCCAGTTTGGGGCATCACAGTTCAAGAAAGATATTGATGAGCTGGGACAGATCTAGGGCAGGGTGACCAATATCGTGGAACAAAATATTACGAGGAATGGCTTAGGGAGCTGGGTTTGCAGAACTTTAGTGCATTAACTGTGCCTTCTTGAATGGTAGGGAAATTGGACTAGATGTCCTTTGCCATTCCTTCCAGCTCTAAGGTACATTTATTATGGCTCTGTGCTTTAATATGAAGGCCTTAAATGCCCTAAAGGCACCACATCCCATCTAACTTTGGGGTCGGGCTGTGGCGCAGCTGGCTAGTAATCAGCTGCTATAAATCACTACTGACCGAGAGGTCATGAGTTCGAAGCCTGGGGGTTAAGCCTCCGACCATTAATAGCCCCGGCTTGCTGTTGACCTATGCAGCCCCAAAAGACAGTTGCATCTGTCAATTAGGGAAATTTAGGGACGCTTTATGCGGGGAGGCTAATTTACAACACCATAAAACTGCCAGCAAAACACGAGGAAAGGAATGCGGAAGTACAGCCACTACTGGATGGTGAAGCAACAGCTCCCCCTGTGGCCGGAATCGTGAAGCTGGAAAAATGTTAAAAATGCCTCTGAGTCTGTCTAATGTATGTTGTTGTCTGTTGGCATTGAATGTTTGCCATATATGTGTTCATTGTAATCTGCCCTGAGTCCCCTTTGGGGTGAGAAGGGCGGAATATAAATACTGTAAATAAAATAAATAAATAAATGCTAAGCAGGGTTGGGTCTGTTTAGTACTTGGATGGGAGTCTACCAATGAATAGCAGGTGCTGTTTTTCAGAGGAAGGGACTGGCAAAACCACCTCTGAGGATTTCTTGCCTAAGAAAATCCTCTGAAATGCATGGGGTTACCATAAGTTGACAGGCAGCTTGAAGGCACATATGCGCACAGGACCACCCCATGGTTCCTTTCCGCCAAATCAGATATTAATATGGCAACCTTTGTGGCTCTTCTGAGAAACCCATTATGTGTCCCCTGTGACGTTTCCAGGCTATTGTTAAAGGACTATGTTAAACGTATGGCTATCCCTTGAGATTCGTGGTAAGGGGAAAAGTTAGGCAACATTGCAGGGAGAGGTTCATTGAAGGTTAGCTTAGAATTAAGGGAGAGGTCAACGCATGCTCATTGTCTGTTCCAATGGAGCTGCGAACTCTGGGGTTCATATATTTGAGGTCCAATTTTCAATAACAGGGAGACATCAACAAACCTCAGCATCTGGAAGCTCTATTTTACCTTTTATTTGTTTAAGAAACTCATGAAATTTAAGAGGTCACCAGAATTTGCTTATGTTTATCCAAACTTTAATATGAGAGGCAACTTTGTGCACCACTCGCTCTTGCGTGGGGAGTCCATAATACAAACCCATTTAAAATAATTTCTCAAAGGAAGAGAGATCATGTTGAAATGGTCTGCCCAAATGGAAATAAGGGCTCTCCTCTGCTTCTTCTCTCCCATTAGTGAGAATCGCAGAGAGCTTTCAAAGTGCTGTGGGCGAAAAAGCCTGTGTAAAACTTCTCCAAAGAGCACCCTCTTCAAGCTCTTCCTGGAAAGGGAAGAAGATTCCCAGGGCAGGTTCTTGTCTTCCCCAGTGGATTTGCCCCAAGAGAGAGCATTGCATCCTCAGGCTCTTAAGAGCTTCCAATAAGTCCGTAAGGTGCTAATAGCACCTGAAGGTTTAAGGAACCTGTGGTTTTCTGCAAAGTGAAGTGAAAGCTATGGATGAGAACATCACAAGACAAGGTTGCCAGATCTGAGTACTCAGTTTTCATGGGTCTTCTCCATCAAGAGTGTTCCTTCTTCAGGTTTGGAGGCCTCAGCTCCAGGCAAGAAGAAAGGCCTGGTTCCAGCTAGTAGCCTTGACAAACGAAGATGCACAAGGGATGTTAATTTGGTTGTGCATTCCCTTGCCTTCAGTTGCCTTGCATTACCAGTCAACACAAGTGGTGCATAGTAGACAAAGCACCTATTTGGGACAGTGGTGGAGGCTCCTTCTTTGGAGGCTTTGAAACAGAGGCTGGATGGCCATCTGTCGGGAGTGCTTTCAATGCGATTTTCCTGCATCTTGGCAGAATGGGGTTGGACTGGATGTCCCACAAGGTCTCTTCCAATTCCATGATTCTATGATTTGTAGCATATCTTGATTTCAGTAAGGCCTTTGACAAGGTCCCCTGAGACATTCTCACAAAAGAGCTAATAAAAACGTGTGCTGGGAGGTGGAATGGGAATAGGCCGAACCCAAAGGGCACCTCAGTCCAGTGGCTTCTCTTTCTTCCTCCCGGAAAGAAGTGACCAGTGGGGGCCATAAGGAGGGTCAGTCCTGGGCCTTTCAGGGCATTTCAACCTCTTTATCAGCGACTTGGATAAGAGAATAGAAAGTATGCTTATCACATGTGCAGGTGACACCAAATTGGGAGAGACAGATGGTACCCCAGGGGACGGTGTCAGAACCAAAATGACCTTAACAAGTTAGAGACCTGGGCCCAAACTAACAAAATCAATTTCAACAGAGACGAATGTATGGCAGAAAGAAATGAAAGCCCAGATATAGGATGAAAAGAATCAATTTGAAAGAGATCTAGGGATCTTATCACACGAGGGGGAAAGGGGAAGCGGGGCAAAGCGGGGGAACCGTCTTCTTTCATTCCCTACCACTGAGGTCCCATGCCTTTCCATCTTCTGTGAAAGCAATGGCCAGTTGCCATCACACGTTCTTTGTCTGCCTTTCCCCACTTTTATCCATCTTCTCTCGTTGGGAGTTAGGTAGCACCCAACTGTCAGGGAATCGGCAACCCTGACTAATTGATGAGCCAGGTCCCACCTGTTCTCACCCGTCAGACTACTCTGCAAACGGTGAAAGTGGCACCGACCAAGAACAACAATTTCGATGATTTATATCTGCTGAAACTCAGCAGCACTGAAGCTTTATTTACATTATTTACAGTGCTAATTAACCAAAGCTATCAGGACACATGTTACGTCCACACGATCAAACATGGAACACGTCCGTCTCTCTCAAAGTCCGTTCACTGTACACTGAAGCACCTCCTCTGCATTCCACAGCCTGTGATGTATCTTCCTGTCACGTAGCACAAACGGAAGTCTTTGCCATTTGCCCTTGCAGCAATCAATCAAGGCTCGCTGCAATTAACCTCTAGACTGCTGGAATGCTTGCCGGAATGAAAGTACACATTTCCACAGCAACAATAGATTAAACATTTCACTCAATATCACAAAAACACTAACACCAACCCCTGAAAACACACTCTTCCCTCCGTTTCCCTGCGCTGCCTCAATGGAATCCCATGGGCAACTACCAGAAATGTGATAGCCTCCTTGGGACTCAATTTCAGCAGCACAAAGAAACAGAGATAAGTCTGAGTGGGATGAGGTCCAAGGAATCTTAACAGAACCCAGACTGAACATGAGCCATCAGAGTGATGCGACAGTTAAAAAACCCAAAAGCTGCATCAACAGGAGTGTAATGTCAGGATCGAGGGAAGTCATAATCCCACTCTATCTGGGTCAGACCTCACCTGGAATACTGTGTCCAGTTCTGCGCACTACAATTCAAGAAGGATATGGACAAGCTAGAATGTGTCCAGAGAAGGGCAATGTCAAGGCTAGTGATGAGGACAAAGATGAAGGGCTGCTTTGCCCAACATCTGAGTCAGGAGCAAGTAGAGAACAGCAACCTGACATTGAGGGATTTCCACCTGTAGCGCAGAACCTTAGCCTCAGGGAAGGAGGGATGCAGAGTTAGGGCAGGATCAGGAGCGCCAGGAAGCAGCTCAGGAGTTAAGCATTCCAGCTAGGCTGCAATTAAGAAATGATGCCATCCAACTGAGGAGATATAATCAGTTGGCTGAGAGGAGTCCCCACAGGTGGCATAAATAGCTGGAGGTTGGAGCTGGTAGTTGCTGGGAGCAACGTTTGTGGAACTGCTACAGCCTGAATCTCTGTTGTTGGACTCTTGGATTGAGCTTTCATTTTGGTGACTGGACTATAATTTGAGTTGGCGAGATTGCTTGGCTTTGGTTCTTGGAAAGAACTCTGGACTATTTGTATGCTTTGTCCTTGTTGGACTGCTTGATTTGTATGACTTTGGTCTGTCTTTGACTACGAGTTGGTGAGCGGCTGCATTAGCAGAGATTCTATGTACAGATCTTTGACAGGCAACCAAAATGGTTAAAGGCCTGGGAACCAAGCCCTATGAGGAACAGCTTCAAGAGTTGGGTCTGTTTGCACTGTAGAAGAGAAGGTTGAAAAGAAACATGAAAGCTGGGCTGTGGCACAGGCTGATTAGTAGCCAGCTGCAATAAATCACTATGACCAAGAGGTCATGAATTTGAGTCCAGCCCATGTCGGAGTGAGCACCCGACCATTAGAATAAAAAAAAGCCCTGCTTGTTGTTGATCTAAGCAACCTGAAAGACAGTTGCATCTCTCAAGTAGGAAATTTAGCTACCACTTATGTGGGGAGGCTAATTTAACTAATTTACGACATCATAAAAATAGTCCAGGAGTGTTTGGAATGAGGAAGCATTCATCAAGGTGTCACAGTGGATGATGAAGCAGCTGCTCCCCCTGTTGCCGGAATCGAGCATACCCTCAGGAAGCTGGAAGCTGGAGAAGGATAAATTGCCTCTGTGTCTCTGTCTCTATGTTCATATGACATTGAATGTTTGCCATGTATGTGTACATTGTGATCCACCCTGAGTCCCCTTCGGGGTGAGAAGGGTGGAATATACATACTGTAAATAAATAATTTATTTATTTACTTATTTATTTACAGTATTTATATTCCGCCCTTCTTTCTCACCCCGAAGGGGACTCAGGGCGGATTACAATGAACACATATATGGCAAACATTCAATGCCAACAGACAAACAACATTCAGTTTTGGACAGACACAGAGGCATTTTAACATCTTTCCAGCTTCACGATTCCGGCCACAGGGGGAGCTGTTGCTTCACCGTCCATTGGTGGCTGTTCTTCCTCATTCTTTTCCTCGTGAGCAGTTTTATGGTGTTGTAGATTAGTTAAATTAGCCTCCCGCATAAAGCGTACCTAAATTTTCCCTACTTGACAGATGCAACTGTCTTTCGAGCTGCTAGGTCAACAGCAAGCCGGGGCTATATATATTTTTTTAATGATCGGAGGCTTAACCCGACCCGGGCTTCGAACTCATGACCTCTCGGTCAGTAGTGATTTATAGCAGCTGGTTACTAGCCAGCTGTGCCACAGCCCGGCCCCCCCACAGCCACATTTGAATGTTTAATTCAAATGATTAAACATTTGAAAGAAGGTCACATTGAGGCGGGGGCAAGCTTGCTTTCTGCTGCTCTGGAGCCATGGCTTCAAACTGCACGGAAAGAGATTCCACCTAAACATTAGGAAGAACTTCCGGAGAGTAAGAGACGTTTAGCAGTGCAATCTGCTGCTGCCTGGAAGTCCAATGGAGTTTCCTTCTCTGGAGGTTTTTCAGCAGAGGTTGGATGGCCATTTATTGGAAGCACTTTGATCCTGGTCTCCTGTATGGCAGAAAGGGGCTGGACTGGATGGCCTTTGGGGCCTCTTCCAACATTATGATTCTATGATTTGTTTTAGGAAACTTCACTGTAAGATCTCGGCCAAAGTGGCTTCCCCAGAGGGACAAGACCCATGTGCTAACAAGGCACAAACATGTGCAAGAAGTGAGTTTTCCCCTCCTCCTCCTCCTCCCACCACCCCCACCGAACACAAACGGTGCCGTCATCCTATAAACTTGATACCGTCTGGAAATCCATCACCACGTCCCCCACCCCCCTGGTTTGCTGCCCCTTACTCCATTCCACAGATGGTTTTGATATTTCCATAAATCATATTTATACAAGCGCACATAGCCTTGTGTGTATGCAAGTGTATTATATGTATATATAAAATGACGGATACATTTATTTCCCCCAAGGAGGTCAGCAGAATTTATGAAGGGAAACAGTTATGGGGCTTCTTCTCTCTCTCTCTCTCTTTCTCTCTCGCCTTAACAAATGCACACACACACACACCTCTTTTCACTATGCACATATGTTCCCATGAGTGTTAAATTAAAACAGAGATGGTTATTTTTTTCCTAAGGTGCCTGCAAGCCATTTCTCAAAAGTAAAACTGAACATACAAATCCCAGTTTGGATGTCTACCCAGGGCCGGCCGGAGATATTTTTCGATGTGAAGCGGGGGTGCTGAAAAGCGCCCCCGCCACCGGCGCCATGGCCCCGCCCAGCGTGCCCTGGCCCCGCCTCCCACGCTGCGTGGGAGGCGGGGCCAGGGCGAATAGTGAGGGGGGCGGGGCCAGAGTTGGCCCCGCCCCCGCCCAGCGTGCCCTGGCCCCGCCTCCCACGCAACGTGGGAGGCGGGGCCAGGGCACGCTGGGCGGGGGGGCGGGGCCAGAGTTGGCCCCGCCTCCCACGCTACCCCCGCTCGCCCGTCTGGCCTTTTGTAGCAGGCCAAACTTCAGCGGAGGTTCCTCCAGGCCGCGATTGCGGCCTGCAGGGACCTCCGCTGCAGTCTGGCCAGCTAGGAAAGGCCAGACGGGCCAGGGCGCACTGGGCGGGAGGCGGGGCACCGTCAGGGCGGTGCCCCGCCTCCCGCCCAGCCTGACGGCGCCCCCCCGGGCCTGCGCCCGAGGCGGCGGCGTCAGGGGCCTCAATAGTGGGGCCGGCCCTGTGTCTACCTTCCTTTAAACTTGACATGCATTTCAACCATGGGGCTAATCAAATAATTAATTCTCCCCTTAAAGGCATGGAAGAAATGCAAGATCTGCATAAGATCTGCATGAATGGATTTTCCCCCTTTTGAAGACATCTCCATGGCCATGGAATGGGTCAAGATTGGCATGACCTAACACAGTGGTTCTCAACTTGGGGTCCCCAGATGTTTTTGGCCTACAACTCCTAGAAATCCCAACCAGTTTACAAAATGTTAGGATTGCTGGGAATTGAAGGCCAAAACATCTGGGGACCCACAGGTTGAGAACCATTGTCCGATCAGAAGTTTAGATCCTGAGCTTGGGTCTCCAGATGTGGAGTTATGCATGGATTGCACTTCATAACATTTGTGTTCAAATGAGCACTCGAACTGAATGGAGGCATTCCATGTCGAGCAAAAATGCCAACTACTTAGAACCATAGATTTTAAAGAGTTGGAAGGGACTACAAGGGCCACCTATTCAAACCTGTGCCACAGGCTCGGGCTGTGGCACAGGCTGGAGAGCAAGCCAGCTGCAATCAATCACTGCAATGAATCACTCTGACCAGGAGGTCATGAGTTCGAGGCCCGCTCGGAGCCTATGTTTGTCTTGTCTTTGTTCTATGTTAAAAGGCATTGAATGTTTGCCTATATGTGTAAGGTGATCCGCCCTGAGTCCCCTTCGGGGTGAGAAAGAAGGGCGGAATATAAATGCTGCAAATAAAATAAATAATAAATAAACCCTCTTGCTTTGGAGGAATACTCCAGTCTATCTCACTTTTTTTTTCCATGTAATTTTTATTGAAAGGTTTTATATCTAATATACAGGGAAAGAGTGAGAACAAAATTTATAGAAAAGTCCAGAAAAGGGTAGAGTAGAGAGAAAAAAAGAATACACACACACGACTTCTGTCCAACTTCCTTCTGTTTAATTCTCTTCAGCACTTTAAATTATATTTTCTCTCCTGTTGTTCAAGTTCTGTTTAAATTAACCCATTTTCTTTAAAAGCTGTAATTATTGTTTATACAATCCTCAAATGTTGACCAGTCGGTCATTTTCACCCCCTTGTATTTTTTTTCAGTAAAAAAGTTAACTGGTCCATATCTTTTATCTCTAGAACTTTATTTAACCAGACTTCTTTCTCTGGAACATTATTAATTTATTTTATTTTATTTACAGCATTAATATTCCTCCCTTCTCACCCCGAAGGGGACTCAGGGCGGATCACATTACACATGTAGGCAAACATTCAATGCCTTTCAACATAGAACAAAGACTAACAAACATAGGCTCCGAGTGATCTCGAACTCATGACCTCCTGGTCAGAATGATTCATTGCAGTTAATTGCAGCTGGCTTGCTCTTCCGTCTGCGCCACAGCCCGGATCTAACGTCCACATCTTTACGTATACCATTCTTGCTGCCATAATTAGAAAAACGATTAACTTCTCATTGTTGGTCATTAAAGACTTCTTTCTCCAATATTCCCAGGAGGTAAGTTTCCGATCTAAATGAATAATCCAGTTGTATTATTTCCTGAAATTCTCTATGTATCATTCTCCAAAATTCTCTTGCTTTCCCACATGTCCACCAACAATGGTAGAATGTTCCCTCCTTTATTTTTACATTTCCAACACTTCTCGTTGGCTTGTTTGTACATTACACTCAATTTTTCTGGCGTTAGGTACCATCTATGGATCATTTTTAAGCAATTTTCTTTTAAATCCATTGAGTATGTAAATTTCATTATTCTCGTCCAAATTTCTTCCCATTTTGACATGGAAATCAGTCTTCCTACATTTTTAGCTAAAAGTCTATCTCACTTGGAACAGTTATTATAGTTAAACAGTTCTTCCTGATATTTGGATGGAATTTCTTTTCTTATGACTTGAACTCATTGATTCAAGTCCAAGCATCTGGAGCAGGCATGGGCAAACTTGGGCCCTCCCGGTGTTTTGGACTTCAGCTCCCACAATTCCTAACAGCCGGTAGGCTGTTAGGAATTGTGGGAGTTGAAGTCCAAAACACCGCGAGGGCCCAAGTTTGCCCATGCCTCATCTGGAGAAACAGAAAACCAGCTTGTTCATCTTCTTGAGGACATCTCTTGAGATGTTTAAAGATGGATTTCATGTGATCTCTCTGTCTTCTCCAAATTAACCATAAGCAACTTTCCAAGTGGATCCTCAGGATTTGGTTTTGTCTTGGAGACCCTTCTTTGAATATGTTCCATCTTATCAATATCCTTCTTGAACTATAATTCCCAGAACTGGGCAAAGGTAAAGTCTGACCAAAACAGGTCAGGTGAGGTCTGACTAAAGCAGAAGAGAGTGGAACCACGACTTTTGTCAGTCTAGACCAGTGGTTCTCAATTTGTGGGTCCCCAGGTGTTTTGGCCTACAACTCCCAGAAATCCCAGAAAGTTTGCCAGTTTATTTTATTTATTTATTTACAGCATTTATATTCCTCCCTTCTTTCTCACCCCGAAGGGGACTCAGGGCGGATCACATTGCACACATAAAGGCAAACATTCAATACCATAACATAGAACAGAGACAGAGACAAGACGCAGGCACGGGCTGGCCTCGAACTCATGACCTCATGGCCAGAGTGATTTGTTGCAGCTGGCTTGCTTTCCAGCCTGCGCCACAGCCCGGCCTAATCCCAGTTGTTGGGATTTCTGGGAGTTGAAGGCCAAAACATCACAGGCTGAGAACCACTGATCTAGAAACTATCTTTCTCTTAATGCAGCCTAGAATCACATTGGCCTTTTTAGCTGCCGCATCATACTTTTGCTTCATATTCAGGTTGTGGTCTCCTAAGATTTCTAGATCACTTTCACATTAACTCTTTTCAAGCCAGGTGTCACCTGTCCTATATCTGTGCATTTCCTTTTTCTTGTTTAGAAATAAATATGTGTATGAGTCCCTTCGGGGAGATGGGGCGGGGTATAAAAATAAAATAATAATAATAATAATAATAATAGTTATTATTATTATTATTATTATTATTATTATTACACAGCAAACAAGATAGATATGCTGGATTTCATATCACAAAATCACAAGTCGAACACTTCTCAAGTGTCTAGGACTGTGTGATGTATTTTCGGATGATGCATGCAGATCCCAGTCGGGTGGCCTTTTGCAGTTGGCAGATCGTGATTTTGTCAATGTCTATTGTTTCCAAATGCCGGCTGAGATCTTTTGGCACGGCACCCAGTGTGCCCATCACCACCAGGACCACCTGCACTGGTTTCTGCCAGAGTCTTTGAAGTTCAATCTTGAGGTCCTGATAGCGGCTGAGATTTTCCTGTTGTTTTTCGTCAATGCGACTGTCACCTGGGATGGCAACATCAATGATCCAAACCTTTTTCTTTTCCACAACTGTGAGGTCTGGTGTGTTGTGTTCCAAAACTTTGTCAGTCTGGATTTGGAAGTCTGGATTTGGAATAATAATAATAATAATAATAATAATAATAATAATAATAATAATATAATAATTTTCTTGCCTAGGAGAACTTCTGTGGGCCAGGTGACCCATGTGTGAGACACCAAAATAGCCGAAGTTGTCATAATGTGGTTATCAGATTCTGCTCTGGACCTTGTGAGTCAACAATGGCAAGCATGCCTCAGAGAACGTACAAAGAGCTGTTCCCACTCTTTAGCTGAATAGCCAAAATACTTGGAAAGCTGACATAGCATTGCCAGGATGAAAACTGGACAAGGCTCCTGTGCAGATGTAAGGATTTCAGTTTGAAATCTGGTTCCAAGGGAAGCGACATCTCCTGAAATGTCTCCTTTTGTGCAACCATGAAAATACAAAATCTTTCTCTACATATGACAGCAATTCTTGGCGAGATTGCCACGTCTTTCTCTGCTTAGTGCTGGAACTCTCCATTTTCAGACCTTCATCCCAACATCCAAAGATCACATTTGGAGAAGCTGCCGAATATTTCAGCCGAACTTTGAAACATCTTGGGCACATTTGCATGAGTGCGCGCTCTCTCCCAAACCCACACATGCACATTCTGCTTCGTTTCCACTGCAAATGGAAGCCTGGAGAAAAATAATGTTTATGGCATAGAAGTGAACCTGCAGCTGCAAAGCTATTAGCGAGGAAAGGAAGAGGAGGTGGAAGGCTGAGGGATGGGCCCGGAGAGACCCTAAAAAGCCAAAGCAACTTGGAACAGGCTCAACTCATTCCCCGGCAGCTGAGTCTTTCCAATCCCCCCACTCCGTCCACAATCCCTTCCCAACCCCTGGATTTGGCAAAGCCGTCTCCATTCTGCTCAAGGTTGCCGCCTGTCCCTCAAGGCTTCCTTGCACATTCCTTTGCTCAATCCCCAGCACCAGGACAGGGAAGGGAACGAACCCAGGCCGCAGTCCCCGAGTTACAAACATCAGACTTACAGATGACTCCTAGTTAATAACGGTAGTGAGACATCATGAAATAAGAGAAATCTACTACTCAAAAGGTAAACCCACTCCTGGTGAAAAGGTGTCTCAATTGAAACTTTATCCCAAATCCTTGTTTTCACAACAAGGCAAAATTTTCAAAGATCCAATTCACACAGGGACAGAAAGTGAGGCGAAGTTTTCTGAACTGGAGCACAGACATCAAAACAAACACCTGCTAATTCTTCCCTATGCTATCCAACGCAGATATATCTCTATCTCTATCTCTATCTCTATCTCTATCTCTATCTCTATCTCTATCTCTATCTCTATCTCTATCTCTATCTCTATCTCTATCTCTATCTATCTCTCTATCTATCTCTATCTCTATCTCTATCTCTATCTCTATCTCTATCTCTATCTCTATCTCTATCTCTATCTCTATCTATCTCTATCTATCTCTCTATCTCTCTATCTCTCTATCTCTCTATCTCTCTATCTCTATCTCTATCTCTATCTCTATCTCTATCTATCTCTCTATCTCTATCTCTATCTCTATCTCTATCTCTATCTCTATCTCTATCTCTATCTCTATCTATCTCTCTATCTCTCTATCTCTCTATCTCTCTATCTCTCTATCTCTCTATCTCTCCCTCTCTCTCTCTCTCTCTATCTCTATCTCTATCTCTATCTCTCTATCTCTCTCTCTCTCTCTCTCTCTCTCTCTATCTCTCTCTCTCTCTCTCTCTCTATCTCTCTCTATCTATCTCTCTATCTCTCTATCTCTCTATCTCTATCTCTATCTCTCTCTCTCTCTCTCTCTCTCTCTCTCTCTCTCTCTCTCTATCTCTCTCTCTCTCTCTCTATCTCTCTCTCTCTCTCTCTCTCTCTCTCTCTCTCTATCTCTCTCTCTCTATCTCTCTCTCTCTCTCTCTCTCTCTCTCTCTATCTATCTATCTAGCCTGGGCAAACTTCAGCCCTCCAGGTGTGCCACTTTCATATGTCCCTGTTCCCTGTGGTTTACTCCTTTGTCTCTCTCACCCGAGCTTTTATCTTTGTGTTCATGCGGCCCACCCTTGTTTTTACTTCTTGTTTGACTTCTTGTTGTAATGTATATTATTTTCTATTGTATTGTTTTAATTGTGCTATGATATGTTGTTTTTATATTTTGCTATATTGTACTGTTCTGGGCATGGCCCCATGTAAGCCGCCCCGAGTCCCCGTTGGGGAGATGGTGGCGGGGTATAAATAAAGTTTTATTATTATTATTATTATTTGGACTTCAACTCCCACAATTCCTAGCAGCCTCCACCAACTACTATTGGCATGATATTATTCTGCTTACAGTCTCCTTATGGGCTGCCATGAAGATACAATATGAAGTGGATGACAGACTGGAAAGGCCAAATCCTAAAAATCTAAAATTCCTATTTGGACAACTCTAATGCACTCTACATGGTGCCAACCTTGGAAACTGTTCAGAAACTTTAGACGGTCCAACATACCATGTTGAGAAGTATAATTGTGGTCACTTGCTGGGAGCATATAACTCAAACATGGGTCAACTTCAGCTCTCCCTTCAGGTGTTTTGGACTTCAATTCCCACAATTCCTAACAGCCTACATGCCAGATAAATAGATAGATAGATCGATATCCGTAGCCCCCGGGGGCACAGTGGGTTAATCCGCTGAGCTGCTGAACTTGCTGACTGAAAGGTTGGCAAGTTTGAATAATAATAATAATGATAATAATAATAATAATAATAATAATAATAATAATAATAAACATCATCATCATCATCACCGGGACCACCTGCACTGGTTTCTGCCAGAGTCTTCGAAGTTCAATCTTGAGGTCCTGACAGGAAAAACTCAGCCACTATCAGGACCTCAAAGACTCTGGCAGAAACCAGTACAGGTGGTCCCGGTGGTGATCGGCACATTGGGTGCCGTGCCAAAAGATCTCAGCCGGCATTTGGAAACAATAGACATTGACAAAATCACGATCTGCCAACTGCAAAAGGCCACCCTACTGGGATCTGCACGCATAATCCGAATATACATCACACAGTCCTAGACACTTGGGAAGTGTTCGACTTGTGATTTTGTGATACGAAATCCAGCATATCTATATTGTTTGCTGTGTTATAATAAAATAATAATAATAATAATAATGTTGATAATAATAATAATAATAATAATAATAATAATAATAATAATAATTTTCTTTTTATACCCTGCCTCCATCTCCCCAGGGGGACTCGGGGCGGCTTACAAATACAAAACAAACATACAATAATATCAAGTACCAAAAAACGCACAAATGAAAATTAAAAAGACATAACATAAAGTCACAATCATTAATAAAACACAAGTTAAAACACAGCAATGAAATCATAAAATGAACTGGGCAAAAGTGCACTAAGTGAGACTTGTAAACATGAAGGAAGTTAAAAGTGCTGAATTTGGGGAGTGGGGTGAGCTCCTGCTGATAGCTCCAGTTTCTGCCAACCTAGCAGTTCGAAAACATGCAAATATGAGTAGATTAATAGGTACTGCTCCAGTGGGAAGGTAACGGTGCTCCATGCAGTCATGCTGGTCACATGACCTCAGTGTTGTCTACGGACAACACTATCAGGGAAAACCTTTGCCTTTAATATATATACGTGTGTATTTATGTGTGTGTGTATGTGTATGTGTATATATGGAGTTACACTTCAGAAATGTACCTGTTCTAACTTACATACAAATTCAACTTAAGAAAAAAACCTACAGAACCTATCTTGACCTACTTTAAGGAGGCAATGACATAGGACAATGGGAGTTATAGTTCACTTATGTGCTAAGAGCACTGTGAACCCCATTGACGATGGATCTGGAACGTGGTACACCTATCCATCATGACCAACAGAAAACATTGGTAGGTTTTCAGGGATAAAGAACCCTGGATAATGGGAGTTATAGTCCACCCCACATCCAGATACTACTGTGACTCCTTGTCATACGATCTTGACTAAACATGGCACACAAACCCATCATGACCAACGTTGACTACTGATGCCATTTGGGCACAATAAAACATGATGACGGAAGTTGTAGTTTGCCCACGTCCTTATCCATTTTATAATGGGACTATTCATAACTTCCAAAACCCAGACAATGACTACTTATATGAATTATCATTATGGAATCCCTAACCTGGGCATTGCTGGGTACTTAAGCTAGTAGGTATAGAAAACAGGTATAAAAACCAAACATACCATATATACAGTAGAGTCTCACTTATCCAACATAAACGGGCTAGCAGAAAGTTGGATAAGCGAATGTGTTGGATAATAAGGAGGCATTAAGGAAAAGCCTATTAAACATCAAATTAGGTTATGATTTTACAAATGAAGCACCAAAACATCATGTTAGACAACAAATTTAGCAGAAAAAGTAGTTCAATACGCAGTAATGCTATGCAGTAATTACTGTATTTATGAATTTGGCACCAAAATATCACAATATATTGAAAACATTTATTTATTTATTTATTTATTTATTTATTTACAGTATTTATATTCCGCCCTTCTTTCTCACCCCGAAGGCGACTCAGGGCGGATTACAATGAACACATATATGGCAAACATTTAATGCCAAAAGACAAACAACATACATTAGACAGACTCAGAGGCATTTTTAACATTTTTCCAGCTTCATGATTCTGGCCACAGGGGGAGCTGTTGCTTCACCGTCCAGTAGTGGCTGTACTTCCTCATTCCTTTCCTCGTGTTTTGCTGGCAGTTTTATGGTGTTGTAAATTAGCCTCCCGCATAAAGCGTCCCTAAATTTCCCTAATTGACAGTTGCAACTGTCTTTCGGGGCTGCATAGGTCAACAGCAAGCTAGGGCTATTAATGGTCGGAGGCTTAACCCGTCCCGGGCTTCGAACTCATGACCTCTCGGTCAGTAGTGATTTATAGCAGCTGGTTACTAGCCAGCTGCGCCACAGCCCGGCCCCGTTTTTGACTACAAAAATGCGTTGGATAATCCAGAACGTTGGATAAGCGGGTGTTGGATAAGTGAGACTCTACTGTACTCGAGTATAAGCCGAGGCACCTAATTTTACCACAAAAAAACTGGGAAAACATTGACTCATTATAAGCCGAGGGTGGTAAATTTCAGAAATAAAAATAGATACCAATAAAATTACATTAATTGAGGCATCAGTAGGTTAAATGTTTTTGAATATTTACATAAAGCTCAAATTTAAGATAAAACTGTCCAACTCTGATCCAATCATTATTCTCATCTTCTGCAATGTCAACGTGCTTATGGATCCTTTTAATAATAATAGAGTAAAATAATACATGTAATAATAATAATAATAAATACAGGAAAATAATGCAAGTAATAATAAATAGATTAAAATAATAAATGCAATAATAATAATAAGATCAGAGTGAAATAATAAATATATTATTAATAATAAGAAAAGAGTGAAATAATAAATATATTAATAATAATAAAATAGAGTAAAATAAATGTTATAATAATAATAATAATAATAATAATAATAATAATAATAATAATAATAATTTTATTCTTATATCCCGCCCCATCTCCCCGGAGGGACTTGGGGCGGCTTACATGGGGCCATGCCCAGACACGACAGCACAAATCAGATAAAACATTAAACCGAGCAGTAAAACTTCAACATGATTAAAAACAGTCATAAAAGTCAATATACCCAATAATATTAAAATCCCGATTTGGGTCAAAAGATCCAGGCCAAGGTGCAAAGCAATATCAAGTTATCAGGGAGGGATAATTATACAGCAGGTGTAATACTTAAAGTGCTGAATAATAATACCAATAATAATAGAGAAAAATAATAAATGTACCATATATTCTCGAGTATAAGCTGACCCAAATATAAGCCAACCAGGACCCTCACCCGAGTATTTTTTATTTATTTATTTATTTATTCAAACTTATTTGCCGCCACTCCCTTAGGGTTCGGGGCGGCTTACAAGAACAGGCTAAAATCTCACAATTTAAAAACATCTTAAAAACATCTTTAAAAAAACATCTTAAAAACATCCTAAAAGCACCTTTTAAAAACATCAATAACAGAACTCAAAAGCCTGCTGAAACAAGTGTATAAGCCGAGGGGGGCTTTTTCAGTCTTACAAAAAGGGCTGAAAAACTAGACTTATACTCGAGTATATATAGTATACTAGCTGTGCCCGGCCACGCGTTGCTGTGGCGAAGTCTGGTGGTATGGGAAATAAAGTATTGAGGAACTGGTGGTAGTTAAGGTAAAGGGTAAAGGTTTTCCCCTGACATTAAGTCCATTATAAATGGGTTATATAGCTGTGTGGAAGGGCCTTGAGTCTACACTGCCATATAATCCAGTTAAAATCCGATAATCTGTATCTTATAGGCAGTGTGGAAGAGGCCTAAGTGAGGCCTAACTCTGCCTGTCCCCTGGGGTGAGTGGGTTGCTAGGAGACCAAGTGGGCGGAGCTTAGCCTTCTAACTGGCAGCAATTGGATAAAAACAATTAATCCTCTCCCTCTAATTAGGACTTTATTTTTCTTTTCTTTTTGTTGTATGAGCGTAGAGGCATGGATGAGGGGTTGTGCTGCCAAGTTTAGTGTTTCTGGGATGTGTAGTTTTGTTGTTTTGTCCTAGGCCGAAATTTCATTACCCTTTTATATATATAGATTGAGAGCCGAACTAAGAGCATCCTCAGTATATTGATAACAATATCAACATTGGCAAGGCTTGCTAAACTGGCTGATTTTCCTTTTCATGAAGGAAGTCCAGCTGAAGCATCTTCTGCAAACGCCTAGTAGTAAAGCCAATTCTGCAAGTTGTGTCATTTGTGTGTGTATACGTTGTGTTTGAGCGGACGGTCTTTCAGGCCAGTGGTGTGAGGAAACAGAAGGTGGAGATCCAAGCGGGAAAAGGAAATTTTTCAATGTAGGAGTCGGAAGGTTTTATGGGGTCCTCCCACCCCATACTTTGCAAGGCAGGACTGTGAAAACACTTCCACGGGTTTCTTTCTTTAAAATGCTTTTAGCAACTGCCTTTACGGGCCTCCGAAGAAACGTGAAACAGGAGAAACTCTAAACAGATGGACCTATAAAAAGCACTTGGTTTGGATTGTCAGATATTATTGCACTCCCGGCCACAGTTTCCAAAAAAGCACATTTGCGTGGACGTTATCTCTCCCTCATGTGTTGCCTTTACACTTGCAACAGTCACACACACTCACGCACACACACACTTAATCATTGTGTGCACAGCAGTGTATTGCAGTGTGTATAATGGAAAAGATCCTTTAACAAAGTTCTGCATGAGAATTCTGTTGATATTAGTTCCCTTATCAATGTACAGCTTGAGTATCCCAAAAATCGAAATACAGTAGAGTCTCACTTATCCAACACTCGCTTATCCAACGTTCTGGATTCTCCAACGCATTTTTGTAGTCAATGTTTTCAATATATTGTGATATTTTGGTGCTAAATTCGTAAATACAGTAATTACTACATAGCATTACTGCGTATTGAACTACTTTTTCTGCCAAATTTGTTGTCTAACGTGATGTTTTGGTGCTTCATTTGTAAAATCATAACCTAATTTGATGTTTAATAGGCTTTTCCTTAATGCCTCCTTATTATCCAACATATTCGCTTATCCAACATTCTGCCGGCCCGTTTATGTTGGATAAGTGAGACTCTACTGTACTCCAAAATGGTCCAGATGGGTGGCTATTAATATAGTGACACCTGTGCTTTCTGAAGGTTCAATGTCCACAAATGTTCATGCACATAATATGGTGTATAAAATTAACCTCAGGCTATGTGTATAAGCTGTTTATGAAACATAAATGAATTCCACATTTGGACTTGGGTACCATCCACATGATATTTTACAATATATATGAAAATATTCCATTAAAAAAATCCAAAAAAGGAACACTTCTGGTCTCAAACAGTTTGGAGAAGGGATGCTCAACCTGTTGCTTGCTGTTTTTTTGCAACAGCAGCAATATTCATTTTGAAGCCATGGATGCAGAATCGCTCATTGGATTGTTTTGTGCATGGATGGGCATAGTTCGCACACAAATAAAGGCATATCAGCTTCCATGTTTGGTTAAGTGATATTGTAATCCACTCAGGAGAAAGACCGATTGCAAGACCCACAATGATGAATCTGTGCAATTGTGCTATTGAAAAGAAGTGCAATATTAAAGTTGCTCCATGTGCTATGTACAGTAGAGTCCAAGCTAAACGGGCCGGCAGAAGCTTGGATAAGCGAATAACTTGGATAATAAGGAGAGATTAAGGAAAAGCCTATTAAACATCAAATTAGGTTATGATTTTACAAATGAAGCACCAAAACATCATGTTATACAACAAATTTGGCAGAAAAAGTAGTTCAATACGCAGTAATGTTATGTTGTAATTACTGTATTTACGAATTTAGCACCAAAATATCATGATATATTGAAAACATTGACTACAAAAATGGCTTGGATTATCCAGAGGCTTGGATAAGCGAGGCTTGGGTAAGTGAGACTCTACTGTACTGAAATTGCTAATGCAATTGTAGTGGAAAGGTATGTTGGTGTGATCATGTTCTAAGTCTATCATTGTGAATACCACATTCCTTTTTGGCTACTGTTTTCCACCATACTATCTTTATTTATATATTTTCTAGTGAATCATCCATTCTCATGCTATGGCCAAAGTACTACACTCGGCTTAGTTGCTTTGGCCAACAAAACTATAAACAACCCTACTTTCATCTGTTTAATCTGTTTTAGTTAAATATCCTGAGAAGAGCAAAAATCTGTCAGTCTTCTCCCCATTTCCCCCATGAGTTAATGAAGCGCAAACTACTTTTGAACTACTGTTGAACTCCCAAACTACTTTTGATCTCTAAACTACTTTTCTACTCTGAGATAATAGAGTACAAGCTACTTTTGAACCTTGAACTACTGTTGAACTCTGAGTTGAGTCCAAACTACTTTTGATCTCTAAACTACTTTTCCACTCTGAGATAATAGAGTACAAGCTACTTTTGAACCTTGAACTACTGTTGAACTGTGAGTTGAGTCCAAACTACTTTTGATCTCTAAACTACTTTTCCACTCTGAGATAATAGAGTACAAGCTACTTTTGAACCTTGAACTACTGTTGAACTCTGAGTTGAGTCCAAACTACTTTTGATCTCTAAACTACTTTTCCACTCTGAGATAATAGAGTACAAGCTACTTTTGAACTTTGAACTACTTTTGAACTCTGAATTGAGCCCAAACTACCTTTGATGTCTGAAATACTTTTGAACTCTGAGTGAACGAAGTGCAAATTACTTTTGAACTACTGTTGAACTTTGAGTTGAGTCCAAACTACTTTTGATCTCTAAACTACTTTTCCTCTCTGAGATAATAGAGTGCAAACTACTTTTGAACCTTGAACTACTGTTGAATTCTGAGTTGAATCCAAACTACTTTTGAACTTGGAACTACTTTTGAACTCTGAGCAAATGAAGTGAAAATTACTTTTGAACTACTGTTGAACTCTGAATTGAGCCCAAACTACCTTTGATCTCTGAAATACTTTTGAAATCTGAGTGAACAAAGTGCAAATTACTTTTGAACTACTGTTGAACTTTGAGTTGAATACAAACTACTTTTGATCTCTAAACTACTTTTCCACTCTGAGATAATACAGTGCAAGCTACATTTGAACCTTGAACTACTGTTGAACTCTGAGTTGAGTCCAAACTACTTTTGAACTCTGAGTGAATGAAGTGCAAACTACTTTTGAACTACTGTTGAACTTTGAGTTGAGTCCAAACTACTTTTGAACTTGGAACTACTTTTGAACTCTGAGCAAATGAAGTGAAAATTACTTTTGAACTACCATTGAACTCTGAATTGAGCCCAAACTACCTTTGATCTCTGAAATACTTTTGAACTCTGAGTGAACGAAGTGCAAACTACTTTTGAACTTTGAAGTACTTTTGCACTCTGTTTGCAGGCACTGGAAGAAGTTCTGTGGAAAGGTGGAGGAGAGAGAAACTGGGAAATGTGGGAAGAGAGAGGATTGATTGAGGAAGAACTGGTCTTGTCAAAGGCAGGTGGGGGAAATGGGGCGGAAGGGACCGAGGCAGGAAAAGGAATCCAGCCATAATGGTTTGGAAACAGAGAGAGAAAACTGCGGAGCTTGTAAAATTAAATGAGCTGGAGGCCCTCTGGCTGGGTCAGAAAAAGGCCGTTAATGGCAGGAAAGCCTAAAGCTGTCTGGGTCCCATTTAAAAAACCAAAGAAAGTGGAGGAAATGTCCTTTGGGGAGACAGTGGATACAGAGAATGGCTGACTATATGTGTGGCTGATCGTTGCTATGACTAGAGGCTGGGGAATTTCATTTTTCGGACGATAATTCCCTGAATCCCTCATCCAGTCGTAGCAGGTTGATTCAATTCACATGGCTTAATAGTTTTACTGTAGGGATCTGAGCACTGACTACAACTCTGGAGTTCAAATCCAAGGAAACCCACTGGGTGACACTCTCTCAGCCTCAGAAGACAGCAAAACCCTTCTGATCAAGTCTTATTTATTTATTTATTTATTTATTTATTTACAGTATTTATATTCCGCCCTTCTTTCTCACCTCGAAGGGGACTCAGGGCAGATTACAATGAACACATATATGGCAAACATTCAATGCCAACAGACAAACAACATTCAGTTTAGACAGACACAGAGGCATTTTTAACATCTTTCCAGCTTCACGATTCCAGCCACAGGGGGAGCTGTTGCTTCACCATCCACTGGTGGCTGTTCTTCCTCATTATTTGATCAAGTCTTGCCAAGAAAATTCTATGATGAGGTCTCCATAGATCCAAAACAATTTGGAGGCACACAAGAACGCTTTGCAAAAATTATCCAGGGAGGTCCATGCACTGAGATTTCTTCTCAGCCATTGGGAAACCAGGACTCACCCTCTGCTCTGCATTCATTTTCTAGCTATAAGTAAGTAAGCAAAATAAAAGGTTCCTTTTCCCATCTTCCCAAATGGATATGAAGGTTTGCCATTACCTTCGCTTTGATCTGCCTTTCACCTCAAACAGAAATCAGTGAAGGTTTAGTTCTTGTTTTCCTACCTAGAAATTATGTCCTGTATGTGTGTTTATAAATGTCAAGCGGAGAGCAATTGCAGTCAGTACTTAAATGGCATCTCTGGAGGTTGTTCATGGGTCTTAGGTTTAGGTCTGAAATCCTCAAGGTGGTCCTGACAAGGTGGTCCTGACATGGCAACCCTATCCACAGAAGAATTCAGTCCTGCATCATTATGAAGCATATTCTCCAAAGCGATTGTCTTCAGGTGGTCTGTAATGCCATCTCCCATCATCCCCTGCTCTTACCAGAGATGGAATTCCAAACAACCACAGAGAAAATGTTTGGGATGTTAGACATTGGTGCACGTGTGCATTGATACTCATTTCTCAATTCAAATGCAAGAATAATGCCTTCATTGGTTTTATTGGCACAGCCCAGCCATGGCAGCAGTGACCGAGATAGCTGTGAACATATGGCTTTTATTAATTATTTACTAATTTATTTATTTACCCTACTTGTATCTCACCTTTCTCAACCCTGAAGGGGACTCAAGGAGGCCTTACCAACAGACTTTGGTCCACCAGAAATGTTGTTGATTGGCTCTATGGTGACTTTGAACAGGATTATATGAGTCTACACTGCAATATAATCCAGTTCAAAGCAGATCATCTAGACTTTATATGGCAGTGTAGAAAGGGTCTAAGTTTTAACCCAACTTCATGAACCTTGCATTCAGCACCTTGGAGAGTTCCTTTAGCATTTGAGCTGGAGACCAACATCCATGGATACCAAAGTACAGTAGAGTCTCATCCAAACCTTGCTTATCCAAGCCTCTGGATAATCCAAGCCATTTTTGTAGTCAATGTTTTCAATATATCATGATATTTTGGTGCTAAATTCGTAAATACAGTAATTACAACATAACATTACTGCGTATTGAACTACTTTTTCTGCCAAATTTGTTGTATAACATGATGTTTTGGTGCTTAATTTGTAAAATCATAACCTAATTTGATGTTTAATAGGCTTTTCCTTAATCCCTCCTTATTATCCAAGATATCGCTTATCCAAGCTTCTGCCGGCCCATTTAGCTTGGATAAGTGAGACTCTACCATTTTTGTACAACAAAAGTAAAAACAAATGGCATCCCTTATATTAAATGATGAAATCTTCAAAGAAATGCAAGAGAGAGACTTGAAATGGTGCAAAGCTACAGCAAGGTGCACCTACACCTCAAGGTAGCACTCAGCAGTTGGTAAAATCAAGGTTTGTTTTTTGGAATTGTTTCCAAGAATATTTTTGAGCCGTGGTTGCTTGAATGCATGGATGCAAAACCTGTGGATACAGAGGAACAGCTGTTTATGCACACCTTTCAAGACAGAACCCTTGCCCTGAGATTCTTCACCTTTAACATGGGAGCGGCAGATGAGGAACAAGGACTTGGCACCTAGAGAACCCAAGCCATGATGATGATGATGATGATGATGATGATGATGATCTTGCCATTTACAAGTTTTGTCCCCATCTTATCATAGGATCATAGTGCTGGAAGAGACCTCAAGGGCCACCCAGTCCAATCCCATTCATTCCATCAAGAAGACACCATCCAAACCTACCTGACAGATAGCCATCCAGCTTCTGCTTAAAGACCTCCAAAGAAGGAAACTCCACTGTACTCCAGGGCAGCAGCATATTCCACTGCTGAACAGCTCTAATTATCGGGATGTTCTTGAGATACATATTCACCAAGGACCAAATCTGCCTTATGGTTGCCTTCAAAGGCCGTTGAATCCATAGATGAAGAGCCCATGGATACAGAGGCCCAACTATATCTATCTATCTATCTATCTATCTATCTATCTATCTATCTATCTATCTATCTATCTATCTATCAAAGAGTGATGGAATCCTGGCGACTGCCAAAACAACAAAACTAAACACCCCACAACCTCGAAAATTGACAACACAACCCATCATCCACGCCTCTAGGTTGATATAACAAAAAGAAAAGAAAAATAAAGTCCTAATTAGAGGGAGAGGAATAATTGTTTTTATCCAATTGCTGCCAGTTAGAAGGCTAAGCTCTGCCCACTTGGTCTCCTAGCAACCCACTCACCCAGGGGACAGGTAGAGTTAGGCCTCACTTAGGCCTCTTCCACACTGCTATAAAATACAGATTATCAGATTTTAACTGGATTAGATGGCAGTGTAGACTCAAGGCCCTTCCACACAGCTATATAACCCATATAATCTTATATTATCTGCTTTAACTGGATTATCTGGACTCCACACCTTTACCCTTTACCCTAACTACTACCAATTCCTCAATACTTTATTTCCCATACCACCATACTTCGCCACAGGAACGCTGGGCACAGCTAGTGTGTATGTGTATGTATGTGTGTGTGTATATATATATATATATATATATATATATATATATATATATATATATATATATATATATACATACACACACACACACATACACATATACGCATACTAGCTGTGCCCGGCGTTCCTGTGGCGAAGTATGGTGGTATGGGAAATAAAGTATTGAGGAATTGGTAGTAGTTAGGGTATATATATATATATATATATATATATATATATATATATATATATATATATATATGTAAAAGTATACTAGTATAAAAGTAAAGACCGCTATGATATATATATATATATATCTCATAGCAGTCTTTACTTTTTACCCAGTTTGGATCCCCAGATGATATTGACCGTCAACTGCTATGACTTTGGATGATACGCCATGTGGACTAGGGATAATGAGAATTGCAACCCAACAGCATTTGTGGCTCTGAAGTTGGGGAAAGGTCAGAGCTCACACCCACAAACAAGCCTTGTATCTCAATCCAAACCTTTCTCTCCTGACTAACAGAACAAACTGCAGCCTTCTAGATGTGGCTGTGTCCCAACTCCCATCAGCTATAGTCATGATGTCTAATGACAAAGAAGACCGGAGTTGTAATCCAGCATCTGCAGGAGGTCCATTGGAAAGGACATGGAGTTTGACACTGATGCTCTAGACATGAGACTCTTATTGATGTAGCTTAGAATCCCATTGGCCTTACTAGCTGCTGCATCACACTCCTAACTCATGTTCATCTTGTGGTCTACTAACACTCCTAAATCCTACATTTGTTTTCAAGCCAGGTGTCCCTCATCCTGTATGTGTGCATTTTGTTTTTATTGCCATGTCTGGCCTAAACGGAGTAGCATACATTTCTCCTTGTTGAAGTTCTTTTGGTTAGTTTTGGCCCCGCTCTCCAATCTGTGAAGGTCCTTTTAGCTCCTGATCCTGTATTGCAGTGGTTCTCAACCTCTGGGTCCCCAGATGTTTTGGCCTTCAACTCTAAGAAATCCTAGCAGCTGGTAAACTGGCTGGGATTGCTGGGAGTTGTAGGCTAATACACCTGGGGGGCCACAGGTTGAGAACCATTGGAAACGACCTGGAAAGGAGTAAATTCTCACTAGAACGAATTGTTCTGTGCTCTCTCCAAGTTTAGAAATGCTACAAGTGCTATGACGGAGCCACCTTGATCTCAATCCATTTTACACTGTAGAATGAATGCAGTTGAACACAAACCAATGGATTCAAATTACAGAAAAAGAGATTCCCTCCAAATATGTATTAGCAAGGGATGTTTACATATAAGAACTTTTTGATAACAACATAGACTCAAAGGTTGGTAGACTTTCCATCTTTGGAGGTCTTCAAAGAGATGGGATGGGCATCTCTCAGGAATGCTTTGGCAAGAGTTTAGGTTAGATCTGTCAGGGTATTGTGAATTGTGTGAAATGTTAAAATCAATCTAGGCTGTTAGGAATGTTTTCTGTATGAGTTTCGGCAAGGCATTTCAGCAGCGGAGGAGTTAAAAGGAGCCTGCTTTGATTGATGTAACACAGGACCAATAGGCCAATGGGGTCAAGTCTGATTGACTGGGACTTCCTTCATGATCTGTGGAATGCAGGGGAGTTTTCTTGTGTTCGGCGTGAGCGTTCTCAGAAGATGGTCGGAGAATGTTTTTGCTCCGTGGCCGAGGAGAGACTGCCATGTGTCTAGAACTTATTGCTATTGAGTGCTACAGTATATAGCAATGTAAATAAAGATTAAGTACCGTTGGATTCAACTGAATATTCGACTGCTGGTGTTTTGTTGACCAGTGCTGATTCTCCATATGAGAAGGCAGCCTGGAGAAGGAGGGATCGGTGAGACCAGGATGATGATTTTGGAACCCACCCTGCATGGCAAGCAGACTCTCACCATCGCCCCCACCGACAAGATCAGTGGTTCTCAACCTGTGGATTCCAATATGTTTTGGCCATCAACTCTGAGAAATCCTAACAGCTGGTAAACTGGCTGGGATTGCTGGGAGTTGTAGGCCACGAGTTGGGGGCCACGGGTTGAGAACCACTCCTGTATTGGCTCTCCCTGCCAATTTGGGGTCATCTGCAACCCCCCCCCCCGGTCTCTTGTATTCTCCATCCACACTCACCATCTGAGCTACTGGCCAAATTGGCAACACTTGAGACCACTCCTGGGCCAGCTTTCCCAGCTGGGCCTTGGCTGCATCCTTGGAGTCCCTTGAATCCCCCCCCCCCCAGCTGTTCCTTGTTCCAGTTGCCTCCTCTTTCCTTCCCTGGACCAAACCCAGGTCCACACCTTCTCTTGGCTGTTTTGCTGCCCTCCTGGGACACTCCCCCTCCGCCGAGCCCAGGCCTCGACCCTGCCTTGAACTGGACATAATTTTGTGCCGCATAAGCACACAAAAGGCACAGATCAACCTTCCACCCACCTCCCCTCTGCCTCTTGGGTGCATGTGGGTGTGCATGATTTGTTGAGTGATACAGAAGTCTCAGCAAACATTCTGTGGAGTCCCAACTGGGTTGCCAACTTTTTCAGGCCACAACCACTTCCCTGTGATCATGCAGAGAGCAAGCACATGGTTGTCATTTGGATATTGGATTGCAAAGCCAGGGCATTGTACTATTGCATCTATGCTGTAGGTCTGATGCAGCTTGACAACACTTTAACTGCCATGACTCGATGCTCTGGGATCTTGGCAGCAAGCATAGGGCTGTGTTTGGATATTATTACAGTAGATTCTCACTTATCCAACACTCGCATATCCAAGTTTCTGGATTATCCAAGCCATTTTTGTAGTCAATGTTTTCAATATATCGTGATATTTTGGTGCTAAATTCGTAAATACAGTAATTACAACATAACATTCCTGCATATTGAACTACGTTTTCTGTCCAATTTGTTGTATAACATGATGTTTGGGTGCTTAATTTGTAAAATTATAACCTAATTTAATGTTTAATAGGCTTTTCCTTAATCTCTCCTTATTATCCAACATATTCACTTATCCAACGTTCTGCCGGCCCGTTTACGTTGGGTAAGCGAGACTCTACAGTATTATTATTGTATGACACAGCAAACAAGATAGACATGCTGGATTTCGTTTCACAAAATCACAAATCTAATACTTCCCAAGTGTCTAGGACTGTGTGATGTATTTTCAGATGATGCACCCAGATCCCAGCAGGGTGGCCTTTTGCAGTTGGCAGATCGTAATTTTGCCAATGTCTATTGTTTCCAAATGCTAGCTGAGATCTTTTGGCATGGCACCCAATGTGCCAATCACCACCGGGACCACCTGCACTGGTTTCTGCCAGAGTCTTTGAAGTTCAATCTTGAGGTCCTGATAGCGGCTGAGTTTTTCCTGTTGTTTTTCGTCAATGCGACTGTCACCTGGGATGGCAACATCAATGATCCAAACCTTTTTCTTTTCCACAACTGTGATGCCTGGTGTGTTGTGTTCCAAAACTTTGGCAATCTAGATTCGAAAGTCCCACAGTATCTTTGTGTGCTCATTTTCCATTATCTTTGCTGGTTTGTGATCCCACCAGTTCTTTGCTGCTGGGAGGTGATACTTGAGGCATACGTTCCAATGAATCATTTGGGCCACATAGTTGTGCCTCTGTTTGTAGTCTGTCTGTGCAATTTTTTACAGCAGCTGAGGATATGATCAATGGTTTTGTCAGCTTCCTGGCTTACTACTATTACTGCTACTACTACTACTACTACTACTACTACTACTACTACTACGAGGGTTGAATGAAAAGTAATGCCTCCACCTTCGTTACTTGGGTTTGAATGGGAATATTTTAATAAATCAAACACAAAAATAATCCTTAGAATGTGCTCTTTAACTACCATTACTCACTTTTCCACATAACCACCAGATAATCGGATACATTTCTGCCAACGATGAACACGTTTTCTGAAGCCGTCATGGAGGAAGTCAACACTCTGTTTCCGCAACTGGCGTCTCACAGGACCCATTGTGCACAGATCTTCCAATAGACAAGCAAAGCAATAATGTGACCCACACTTTCTTGTGAAATGCCGATTATGCTTGGAATTTCTCTCTGAGTGATACAATTGTCCTGAATCAATCCATCAACCTTTTGTTTGTGAAACTCGGTGGTTGCTGTCATAGGATGTTTGTCACGCAAATCAGATGTTCCCACCTCAACATCTTTCAACTTACTTGCCCAACGACGCACAGGACTCACATCCACACAATCACCATAAACAGCTTGCATTCTCTGATGAATCTCCTTTGGGGTGACACCTTCTGCTGTCAAGAATTCAATGAGTGCACGTTGCTTAAGTTGCATTGACTGACCGTTTGCACTTTAACAACACAACCATTCAATGCTAAGGCTTCCCACCAAATGGAACTTTAGAGGAGAGTCTACTGAACAAGCCAGGACCTGCCGCAGACCAGGACTGCCATCTGTTGAGGAGTTACGAAGGTGGAGGCATTATTTTTCATTCAACCCTAGTATTATTATTATTATTGTTGTTTATTGATACCCTACTTTTCTCTCCACAAGGAGACTCAAAGCGGCTTAGCGACTCAATGTTGGCTTAGGAAACCAGGCTACTTGCACTAGGAATGCATCTACGCTGCAAAATGAATGCAGTTTTACAACACTTTAGCTGCCCTGGCTCAATGGCAACTCAACCCTGGGAGTTGTAGTTTTACCTGGTCTTTAGCCTGACAAGGACTATTGGTGCCCCGCTGAATTACAGATCCCACAATTCGATCGCATCAACCCACAGCAGTTAAACCAGTGTTGAACAACATTTGTTCTATAGTATGGATGCACCCCACGAATACGGAATTTGTCAATGGCAAAATCGCAATTGACGTTCTAATTGTACACTAATAACATGGAACTATTTTATTTTTGGCAGCTCAGGGAGCTTCATCACTTAACCAGGCATGTTTGGAAACCCACTGGGTGACTTTGAAGAAGGCGATCACAAATTTTCCTGGAAGAAATCGTGCCAAGAAAAACTACGTTTGTGTATCGTGTTGCCAGGTTCCGATAAGAGCAATAAAGGGTTAGCCAAAAATTCATGGCATGCAGGTTTGACATCAGGAATGACCATTAATAAGTTTGCATTAATTTAGGCCTCATCTACACTGCCTTATAATCCAGTTTCTGATTCCAGAGTATCTGCTCTAAATTGGATTACAGTAGAGTCTCATTTATCCAACACTCGCTTATCCAACATTCTGGATTATCCAACACATTTTTGTAGTCAAGGTTTTCAATACATCGTGATATTTTTGTACTAAATTCATAAATACAGTAATTACTACATAGCATTACTGCGTATTGAACTACTTTTTCTATCACATTTGTTTTATAACATGATGTTTTGGTGCTTAATTTGTAAAATCATAACCTAATTTGATGTTTAATAGGCTTTTCCTTAATCCCTCCTTATTATCCAACATATTCGCTTATCCAACATTCTACCGGTCCGTTTATGTTGGATAAGTGAGACTCTACTGTATATGGCAGTGCAGACCCAGCCCTAAGACATGTATATATTTGTAAAATAAGTGGCTGGAATTCATGACCGCAGTCAAAATTACTTAATCTAGACATGGGGTGCATCCTCACTGTGGGATTTAATGCAGTGTGACAACTTTTCAACCGCTATGGTCCAATGCTATGGAATCCTGGGAGATGTAGTTTTTAAAGATATTTTGCTTTCTCTGCTGAAGAATGCTGGTGCCTCTTTAAACTGCAAATTCCAGGATTCCATAGCATTGAGCCAAGACAGTTGAAGTTGTATCGAACTGCAAAATGTCTACAACGTAGATGCCTTCTTAGAGGATTAAAAGGGAAATGTTGGTGGTGATGGATGCAGATGACCAACCATAGTGTAGAGAAGATTAGTGAGCAATCTATACACATAATAAAAGTGAAAACCTGTATGTGTGTATGTGGCATGGGTGTCAGCTCACACAGACAGCCTCCGGCCTCTACAAACAGGGTATAGTTCCCAGTGCTGAGGAGCTACCAAGTCACTCCCTCCCAGGACATTGCAGGTTACAGCGAGACACATCCCAGGGTTCCTTTCTCTCTACATTGGTGTAGAATTTGCATGACCCCGCCCACTGCCCTTCCCTTTCAAATCTGTCTGCAGAACAAACAGAACTGAGCAGCTACTAAATTTACTAGAGAAGTTTGGGGATTGACTCCACATGGTGGAAGTTGTAGTTCACCCTGCATCAAGTCAGAGCACTGTGACTCCTACTGGGGAATTTAGCGGAGTTGTAGTTCACTTACATCCAAAATGCTATGAACCCAAACAATGATGGGTCTGGACCAAACTTGCTATGTAGACCCGATATGCCCAGATTGGAATACTGATGGGTTTGGAGGGGAATTGGCCTGGAGATTTGGGAGTAGTAGGTACATAGTAGGTATGCAGCCCCGAAAGACAGTTGCATCTGTCAAGTAGGGAAAATTTAGGTATGCCTTTGTACGCTTTATGCGGGAGGCTAATTTAACTAATTTACAACACCATAAAACTGCCAGCAAAACACGAGGAAAAGAATGAAGAAGAACAGCCACCAGTGGACGGTGAAGCAACAGCTCCCCCTGTGGCCGGAATCGTGAAGCTGGAAAGATGTTAAAATGCCTCTGTGTCTGTCTAAACTGAATGTTGTTTGTCTGTTGGCATTGAATGTTTGCCATATATGTGTTCATTGTAATCTGCCCTGAATCGTGAAGCTGGAAAGATGTTAAAATGCCTCTGTGTCTGTCTAAACTGAATGTTGTTTGTCTGTTGGCATTGAATGTTTGCCATATATGTGTTCATTGTAATCTGCCCTGAGTCCCCTTCGGGGTGAGAAGGGCGGAATATAAATACTGTAAATAAATAAATAAATAAATACTGGGATTTATAGTTCACCTGCAATGAATGAGCACTTCGAACCCCACCAATGATGGACCAGGACCAAACTTGGCACACAGAGCCCCTATAGCCAACAGAACATATTGGACAAGTTTGGGGAAAAGGGAGTTATACTTCACCTGCATCCAGAGAAAGAGTGATCTTCAACGACAATGGACTGGGACCAAACTTGGCACAGAGAAGCCTCATGACCAGTTGAACATACTGCAGGGGTTTGTGGGAATGGGCCTTGATTTTGGGAGTTGTAGTTCACCCGTATGCAAAGACCACTGAACCCAGCCAACGATGGATCTGGACCACACTTGGTACACAGACCCAAAATGGCCAACTTTGAATACTGGCAGGGTTTGAGGAGGATTGATCCACGATTCTGGGAATTGTAGTTCACCCTCTCCAAACAGAATACATAACATTCAAAGACAAATACAGTAGAGTCTCACTTATCCAAGCCTCGCTTATCCAAGCCTCTGGATAATCCAAGCCATTTTTGTAGTCAATGTTTTCAATATATCATGATATTTTGGTGCTAAATTCATAAATACAGTAATTACAACATAACATTACTGCTTATTAAACTACTTTTTCTGTCAAATTTGTTGTATAACATGATGTTTTGGTGCTTAATTTGTAAAATTATAACCTAATTTGATGTTTAATAGGCTTTTCCTTAATCCCTCCTTATTATCCAAGATATTTACTTATCCAAGCTTCTGCCGGCCCGTTTAGCTTGGATAAGTGAGACTCTACTGTAATGCCTTTTTCAAATAACTCGGGCACTGCTAGTATTAAATAAAAGAAGGACTCTTTCCAGCCAAAGGATGCAGGAGGTATATAGATATATTCTAGGGCCTGTTTCCTAAGAAATGACAGTAAATAGTCCATTTACATGTGCTTAACATTGAAAAAACAGTGCAGCCAGGTATTGGTCAACATTGCTATTGTACAACAGCCGTCACAGGACACACGACGGACAAATGTAAAAAATTAAAAAAATTAAACATAAAACTTAAGTAGAAAAAAATAATAATACATATATATATATTTATACGAAAGGAAAATAAAAACAAAACAAAACATGAGACGGGAGAACAATTCTCCGTACGGCGAAGATAAATACACAGAGAACAAGCCCCGATGGGAATGGTCCGAATCCCAACGTCCGGGGTGATGCTTTCCTCTTCATCTCTATTTACAAATATTCGCTCCCCTCTTTTTTTCCCACTTGGAAACGATGCTAGAAAAATAACTGTGGGAGTTTTAGGAGAGGATGCCTGAAATTGCAGTGATAGCAAAGGCGGAGGGAAGGAAGCCCTTTTGCAACCCTTTTTGGCGCTGCAACCAAGTGGCCGGTCTGTTTCAGGAGGAACATCCATCATCCCCTCGGTTTCGAAACCCGGTTTCCTTTTTATGATGAAGACGGCGCTTTTTAACAGAACCCGAAGAACTGTGTTGCATTGTTTTAAAAAAGAACACATTGAAAAGAATCACCGAATGGGGGGAAGAATAGCATATCAGCAAATTCAGAGGGTATTAAGACTGGAGGCAATGGATTTTAATAGGGGAAAAACTGAATTTTCTTTCAAAAAGCCATTCCAAATTCTTTCGTGAACCTTTGGGGAAATTGCTCTCCTTTCTTTTGCCATTAAAAGCCCCCCTTGAATATTATCATTTCAATAAATGTAGAAAAGCACGGCCCAAAACTGTTGCAGCTGTCGATGGGGGAACGCAACCACCGCCTACAACGGGCTGAATAATGAAGAAAGAATTCACATTTCTCTTTCCTTCTAGTCCCCCCTATATCTTAGTTTGGATTTAACCCACTTTCAGGATCCTTGTTCATCAAAGGGGGGCATCTACACTGTAGAATTAACACAGTTTAATGCCACTTCAACTCCCATGGCTCAAGGCTATGAAATCCTAGGAGTTTAGTTGGACAAAGGAGGCGAAAGGCCATGGAAAACTGCAACTTCCACGACACCATAGCAACGGGCCATGGGTGCTAAAGTGGTGTCAAACTGCATTAATTCTACAGTGTAGATGCACCTTAGATACATTTGCCATAAAAAGCAGCATATCTTTTGAAAGCACCAAGATATTGCAATGGTTGAGGCTGGTAAGATACTTTTACTAAATTTGTGAGGAGAACCCGATGGCACAATGGGTTAAAACCTTGCATCGGCAGGATTGCTGATTTGAAGGTTGGGTTGCTGGCCTGAAGGTTGCTGGTTCAAATCCGGGGAAAGCACGGATGAGCTCCCTCTGTCAGCTCCAGGTCCCCACGCAGGGAAATGAGAGAAACCTCCCACAAGGATGGTAAAACATCAAAATATCCGGGCTTCCCCTGGGCAACGTCCTTGCAGACGGTCAATTTTCTCAAACCAGAAGTGGCTTGCAGTTTCTCAAGTTGCTCCTGACACGAAAAAACAAAAATAAATTTGTGGTTCATTTGTGGGTGTTGCTTTAATTCTGCCCCTGGAAATGCTTCACCTTTAATATTTTTGGGGTTTGCTGATCAAGCCAAGTACATCCAATGGGCTTGGAAAATGAGTCTCTGCAATGGGTCCTATTATCTGCTTGGCTTCAGGATCCCAAATCCATGGATGATCAAGTCCTATTATATACAATAATAAGGTAAAGGTAAAAGTTTCCCTTGACGTTAAGTCTCGTCGTGTCCGACTCTGGGGGTTGGTGCTCATCTCAATTTCTAAGCCGAAGAGCCGGCATTGTCCATAGACACCTCCTAGGTCATGTGGCCACTGGCATGACGGCATGGAGTGCTGTTACCTTCCCGGTGGAGCGGTACCTATTGATCTACTCACATTCGCATGTTATCAAACTGATAGGTTGGCAGAAGCTGGGGCTAACAGCGGGAGCTCACTCCGCTCCCGGGATTCAAACCGGCAACCTTTCGGACAGCAAGTTCAGCAGCTCAGCGGTTTAACCCGTTGCACCACCACAGGCTCCATAGACAATGATATCCCTTATCTAAAAAGGCAAAAACAAAATTTGCTTTTTGGAATGTCTTTTGGGGAGAATATTTCCAAGCTGAGGATAGTGGAACCCCTGGATGCTGAATCCGTGGATAAAGAGGGCTGACTGTATAAGGAAAAATTGGTGGAATGCTTCTAGCTTTCTCTCCCCTGACTAAATATCCCATGCTTGTATTATTTCAGCAAATATGATACCAAGGATACTTTTCTGACGAGATAGGAATCCTATTCCACCTTTGCACATTGCACCATCCCTGCAGATATTATATCTACAGCATTGCAGCTTGGCAAAAGGTTCATTGGGTTTGCAAACAGTTCTTCCTTCTCCCCGAGGAACTACAGATCTCCTAGTTGACATTGGAGAGGTTGCTCTTGTCAAACTACAATGCTGAGGATGGGAATAGATTAGGGCTCAGCGTTCGGTACGGAACACAAGGTTTATGGGTGTATCTACACTGTAGAATGAATGCAGTTTGACACCACTTGAACAACCATGGCTCAATGTTATGGGAGTTGTAATTGAGCAGGGAAGGCCTTGTAAAACTGCACATCCCAGGATTCCATTGCATTGAGCAATGGCAGTTAAAATAGTGCCAAACTGCATCAATTCTGCAGTGTAGGCAAGATCATTGACAGTGGCCACGTGGCAGTTAAAATAGTGCTAAACTGCATCAATTCTGCAGTGTAGGCAAGATCGGCAAGTCATTGACAGTGGCCACGTGGAAGAAATTACTGTATATACTCGAGTATAAGCCTAATTTTTCAGCCCTTTTTTAGGGCTGAAAAATCTCCCCTCGGTTTATACTCGAGTGAGGGTCCTGGCCGGCTTCTATTCAGGTCAGCTTATACTTGAGTATATAGGTATTCAGAGTTGGACAGTCTTATCTGATTAAAGTCTTATTATTATCTTAAATTACAGTTTTATATAAATACTAGCTGTGCCCGGCCACGCGTTGCTGTGGCAAAGTGGTGGTGGTATTGGTTAAAAATTGTTGTGTAATTTTTATTTGACATTATTTGTATTTTTTAAATTAATTTTATTGTAAGTTATCTTTTTATTTATTATATTTTATTATTTTCTTGTATTATTTTTTAGTTATTTTCTGTTATAGTATTTTATTGTATTAATTTTTTAGTGTTTTTAATTAATTTTTAGTTTTTTTATTATTTTTTATTGGGTTGCTAGGAGACCAAGTTGGAGGAGCTTAGCCTTCTAACTGGCAGCAATTGGATAAAAGCAATTATTCCTCTCTCTTTAATTAGGACTTTATTTTTCTTTTCTTTTTGTATCAACCTAGAGCCGTGGATGATGGGTTGTGTTGTCAAATTTCGAGGATGGGGGGCCTGTAGTTTTGTTGTTTTGTGGGTCGCCGTGATGCCATCACTCTTTTATATATATAGATTCAAAAACATTTAACTTACTGATGCCTCAAATAATACAATTTTATTAATATCTATTTTTATTTTTGAAATTGATCCATAGCTGCTGCATTTCCCACCCTCGTATTATACTCGAGTCAATAAGTTTTCCCAGTTTTTGTGGTAAAATTAGGTGCCTCAGCTTATATTCGGGTCGGTTTATACTCGAGTATATACGGTACTCTGAAAGAGAAACTTTTCAAAAACTAAGCAGGAACTGTGAAATGGGATTACAGTATTGCAAACTATGTCATTATTTATCTTTCTCTGGAAGCCGGAATTATTTTGGGAGAAGTTGAGATCAAGTGTTGACAGCGATCAAATATCTGGGGGTTTTCCCCTTTTGTTGGAAGAAAATCCGATTTTTAAAATATACATTCTGCTCAGGCTGGCTTCTAGCATCCCAATGTGGTTTTCATAGGAAAACCTTCCCTTGTGTTTCTCATCACAAGGGGAATCCCATCGATCCCACAAGCCATGTGGCAAGGCAATGCTCCGAATCTGGCCATTCCTGACGGATGAAGACTTATTATGTGACTAGCTGTGCCCGGCCACGCGTTGCTGTGGTGAAGTCTGGTGGTATGGGAAATAAAGTATTGAGGAATTGGTGGTAGTTAAGGTAAAGGGTAAAGGTTTTCCCCTGACATTAAGTTCAGTCATGTCTGACTTTGGGGGCTGGTGCTCATCTCCATTTCTAAGCCAAAGAGCTGGCATTGTCTGTAGACTCCTCCAAGGTCACGTGGCATGACTGTATGGAGTGCCGTTACCTTCCCGTCAGAGCAGTACCTATTCATATACTCTCATTTGCATGTTTTCTCATTTTGCCTGTCACCTGGGCTGAGTGGGTTGCTAGGAGACCAAGTGAGCGGAGCTTAGCCTTCTAACTGGCAGCAATTGGATAAAAACAATTATTCCTCTCCCTCTAATTAGGACTTTATTTTTCTTTTCATTTTGTTGTATCAACCTGGAGGCGTGGATGATGGGTTGTGTTGTCAAATTTCGAGGTTGGGGGGGCCTGTAGTTTTGTTGTTTTGTCGGTCGCCAGGATTCCATCACTCTTCTATATATATAAAAGGGTAATGAAATTTCGGCCTAGGACAAATCAACAAAACTGCACATCCCAGAAACACTAAACTTGGCAGCACAACCCCTCATCCATGCCTCTACGTTCATACAACAAAAAGAAAAGAAAAATAAAGTCCTAATAAGAGGGAGAGGAATAATTATTTTTATTCCAATTGCTGCCAGTTAGAAGGCTAAGCTCCGCCCACTTGGTCTCCTAGCAACCCACTCAGCCCAGGGGACAGGCAGAGTTAGGCCTCACTTAGGCCTCTTCCACACTGCCTATAAAATACAGATTATCAGATTTGAACTGGATTATATGGCAGTGTAGACTCAAGGCCCTTCCACACAGCTATATAACCCATTTATAATCTTATATTATCTGTTTTGAACTGGATTATCTGGACTCCACACTGCGATATAATCCACTTCATTGTGCATTTTATACAGCTGTGTAGAAGGGGCCTCATATAATCCAGTTCTAAGCAGATAATATAAGATTCTAAATATAATATGTAATAATTACTGTGATATAATAATACAGAACAATATAATCTCTAAAATCAGGACAGTAAATAAGGAGCAACACTCTGAAAGCATAAGCCACAGCAACGCATGTCCGGGCAAAGCTAGTATCTATATATATAAAAGGGTAATGAAATTTTGGCCTAGGACAAAACAACAAAACTACACATCCCAGAAACACTAAACTTGGCAGCACAACCCCTCATCCATGCCTCTACGTTCATACAACAAAAAGCTCCAGCTACTCCAGAAAACGGCCAGGCTTTGAGACTGCAAGGCTATTCACTGCTATTCCACCTGGCCAACAAAGGATTCCCATAAGCCACAGCAACGCGTGGCCGGGCAAAGCTAGTTTATATATATATAGATTCCTTGACCAATGCAGAAGACTTTGGGATTTGGCCTCCAAGAGAACAGGGCTGCGTCCCAGAAGTTTGCTTCCTGAAAAGGAAAACCTCTCCCTGCCTCGATTCATCTGTCTTCAGAGAACATTTAACGAACGGGTTTTTTTTCCCTTTTTGCTCCTTTCAGCCCTTCCTGCTTACAGGAAATCGGAGACAATGGCCGCAGTGTTCTTGCTAATAGAACGAGATGGAAAAGACCGGAGAGCAAGTTCCCCTTAGGGAAGCGTTGTGGGTGGGCACGTCAACATCTGGAAAGGCCTGGGAAGAACATGAGTTTGGATGGGAGGGAACCATATGGCATAGATGGGGCTCTCCATAGGTGCTCTGGCCATTCAGGAGGGGTTTCGGTTTCGAGATAGACATGGCTTTGGTGGACACCTGACACCTCTCCAAAGATATGCATCTTGCCTTACAATGCATTTCCACCTATATGCCTTTGGGATGAGATCCCTGCATTTGTCTTGGCATTGGAAAAACGTTTGCCAAGACTTTGATATGCATCTTGCCTTACTATGCATTTCCACCAATACGCCTGTGGGATGAGATTCCAATGCCTTGGCATCGGAAAAACTTTTGCCAAAACTTTTGCGCACAGGAAAGAATGGGCAAATGTATCTCGCTCTATGATTTACCTCTGCGGCACTGGCCAATCGGTATTGGGTTTATCAACAAGACAGACTGCAAAAAAGGAGGATATCTCCAGGAATAGAAGCAATTAGACGATCTTGACCTTCCTGGAGATCTATGTTTCCACGCAGGAACCCTTAAGGCTATATATATATATATACTAGCTGTGCCCGACCACGTGTTGCTGTGGCGTCGTTCTAAGTGGGTTTTTGTTTGTGGAGGCAAGAGAATGTTGTAATTATTCACCTTGATTAGCACTGAATGGGCTTGCAGCTTCAAAGCGTAGTTGTTTCCTCCCTGGGGGAATCCTTTGTTGGGAGGTGTTAGCTGGCTCTGGTTGTTTCTTGTCTGGAATACCCTTATTTTCAAAGTGCGGTTCTTTTGTCCAAATTGTAGAGGGTTTTTTTAAATGCTGACTGCAGATTTTGTTCATTTTGATGGTTCCCAGGAACCTAATAATAATAATAATAATAATAATAATAATAATAATAATAATAATGACTCACTGTCAGCGCGCGGTGGCAATTGAAGCCCTGCCTACCTGGCTAACGTCACCAAGTTTATCGGGGGGGGGGGGGGCTCTGCATATGTGTGGTTAGTAATTTTGGATTTTGGGAGGGTTTCTGTAATTTGGACCTAATTTTATAGGGTTTTTGATGGAAAGACATAGATTGGATGAGTCTGTCTTTTGTGGCCAAATTTGGTGTGATTTGGTCCAGTGGTTTTGCTATTTACTCCATGGGAATTATGCACATTACATTTTTTATATAGATAGATATAAACACCCACCATAAGACCCTCAGGACCAAGTGCTGAAAGTGGATCCTCTTCCTTTCACTGGAAAGCGATCTCTACTTTGACAAGTATTACAATGTGTGTATAATGTCAACCAGACCTCCAGGAACAGAGGTGACTTTTAACTTTCTGCCAATCCATATTTATTGGCATTTAACCCCTAAGGCCATGGAAATAATAAAAATATTATTATTATAATATTTTTTTTAAAAAAATTAAGATAATAATGCAAAGGACCCGAGAAGAGACAGTGTTCACAGGGTTTGATGTCTCTCTCTAGTGAGATCGAGATGACATATATATCTTTAAGTGGAATGTTCCATTATTAGTTGGGAGCAAATCTACCTGAGCGGGAAGCCTGATGGGGCGGGCGGTGTGTGTGGGCAATCCTTTCCTAGCGACTCTTTTAACCAAAGGCATGAGAAATGGGGTAGGAGGCTGGGGTTAGGGGGCAGGGAGGGACGCGTGGCTTGAAGAAAGGCCGGCAGTGCTGAATTCTCCCCTCCACAGACCCTCCCTCATGAGACCCTTCTTGCGGAAGGCATCCTCCAGTTCCTGGGTCAGGCTCTCCCAGCTCCGGGTTATTGCCGCATGTTCTGCTGTACCGCAGCCTCCCGCCACAAGGGGGAGCCCTCTTGGGACGGCCGCAGACAGGTTGGAAGGGCCCCGGGTGGCCCCACAAGCAGCGCCCACGCCCTTCCAAGCCCAAGGGTCTGAGTCGGGCGCCAGTCCGTCAGTCGGTCCATCCTTCCAGGAGGCTCTTCGGTCGGTCCCTGCTCACATGGGCGGCACAATGAGACCCGACAGGGCTGGGAAACCAAGGAAAGACAGGTCATACATTTCGAGGAAGGGTCGGTTCATCACAATATCAAGTCACAATATGCTAAGGATGTCAAGAATCACAGAAACAAGAGTTGGAGAAGACCACAAAGGCCATTCAGTCCAGGCCCTTTCTGCCAGGCAAGAAGACAACATCAAAGCACCTGCCAATTTTTGTGCCATTGAAAACAAAAGGAGTCTTGCTACCGTGAGGGTGCCCATTGAAAAACTGGTTGGTCACCACAAGATTATTTTCTTGTTTTATAGTATGATAAGGATAGCTTTGCAAAAATTTCATTTGCACGAAGAATACTATATTTTATTCTTGGCAAACAATATGTTAGGCTGGAAATAGTAGCCAAGATCACACTTGTGCAGCTAAAATAGCCAATAGGCTGCATCAATGGAAGTACAGTGCAAATACCTGAATGTTCCACAGATATATATGCACTCCACTTGCCTCATTTCCAACAGACCTCTGAACAAACCTCTGAGGATGCCTGCCACAGATGCAGGCAAAACATCAGGAGAGAACGCAGCTGGAACATGGCCATACAGCCCAAAAAACTCACAGCACCCCAGTGCAAATACTCATGCTAGAAACAGTGAACATGCTCACTGAAAAACTAGTTGCCCACGGTGAGATTTTCATTTTTGTTGTTGTTGCATTTTTGATAGTTTTGTGAAATTTTCATTTTCATGAAGAACATTACTTTTTCTTTGCAAAAAATGTTTTCGTGCAGAAAAATAGTGGCCAAGCTATTTCATCACAAAGAAAAAAGGACAACGAAATACTAGGCTGCACCAATAGGAGTCTAGTGCATGCATGGGCAAACTTGGGCCCTCCAGGTGTTTTGGATTCCAACTCCCACAATCCCTAACAGTTGGTAGGCTGTTAGAAAATGTGGAAGTTGGGAGTCCAAAACACCTGGAGGGCCCAAGTTTGCCAATGCCTGGTCTAGATAGAGAGAAGTCATCATCTCACTCAGCTTTGGTCAGACCTCACCTGGAATCACCTCTTACTCTTCTTTCTTCAGGTTAAATGTATCAAGGTAAGTCTATTGTTTCTAGATAGAGGGACATCCTAGTCCCACTCTCTTCTGTTTGGCCATATCTTCTCACCTGGTATAATAACCCGGTGTCCAGATCTGGGCCACCAAAATGGTCCAAGGTCTGGAAACCAAGCTCTATGAGAAATGGCTTTAGGAGAAGGGGATGTTTTGCCTGGAGAAGAGGAGGTTGAGCCATATCCCAAAATTTCGAAGGCTGTCTCATTGAGGAGGAAGGGGTGAGGCTGTTCCAGAGACTAGGACACAATGAAACAATTGATCCAAACTATAAGAAAATACATTCCACCTAAAAATGATGAAGAGCCTCTTGATGACAAGAGGTCTTTGACACGTGAACAAGTTGTCTCAGAATATGACGGAGTCTTCTTCTCTGGAGGTTTTTAAGCAGAGGCTGGATGGCCATCTGTCAAGAGGGCCTGGGTTGTGTCTTCTTGCCTGGCAGGTTGAATTGGACTAGAAGGCCCTTGGGGACTCTCCCAACTTTTGGCTACTATGCGTCTCTGTCCTCCACCCTTCTGAGGAATCCTGGCCTCCTGTGCCTGATTCCTACCCCTTCCTGCCTTGTGGTGCTTGCTGTAATTCCTGGGAACCGGGGAGGCCCTGACAAATGGATACGGGCCATCCAAGAATGCAGGACCTCATGGCAGGAAGCCTCTTGGCTGGTCCCAACTGGATGACATTCCATGGAAGTGGTTTCTGGGGCGGTCAAACTCAGGGAGGGCTGATATTGACTGACACTGTGCTTGTGCAGTGTAAATACACTTGTTGAGTCACACAGTGTTTGAAATACTCCAAACGTGGTGATTTGTGGACCACTATCAGCCCATGAGCTTAAGTTCATGGTAAGTTTCCAAAAAAGAAAGGAAGCAAGGAAGGAAGGAAGGAAGGGAGGGAGGGAGGGAGGGAGGGAGGGAGGGAGGGAGGGAGGGAGGAAGGGAGAGAAGGAAAGAAAGATGGAAAGAAGGAAAGAAGGAAGGAAGGAAGGAAGGAAGGAAGGAAGGAAGGAAAGAAGGAAGGAAGGACAGAAGGAAAGAAAGAAGGAAGGAAGGAAGGAAGGAAGGAAGGAAAGAAAGAAAGAAAGAAAGAAAGAAAGAAGGACAGAAGGAAGGAAGGAAGGAAGGAAGGAAGGAAGGAAGGAAGGAAGGAAGGAAGGAAGGAAGGAAGGAAGGAAAGAAAGAAAGAAAGAAGGAAGGACAGAAGGAAGGAAGGAAGGAAGGAAGGACAGAAGGAAAGAAAGAAAGAAGGAAGGAAGGAAGGAAGGAAGGAAGGAAGGAAGGAAGGAAGGAAGGAAGGAAGGAAAGAAAGAAGGACAGAAGGAAGGAAGGAAGGAAGGAAGGAAGGAAGGAAGGAAGGAAGGAAGGAAGGAAGGAAGGAAGGAAGGAAGGAAGGAAGGGAGGAAGGAAAGAAAGAAAGAAAGAAGGAAGGACAGAAGGAAGGAAGGAAGGAAGGAAGGAAGGAAGGAAGGAAGGAAGGAAGGAAGGAAGGAAGGAAAGAAGGAAGGAAAGAAAGAAGGAAGGATGGATGGAAGGAAGGACAGAAGGAAGGAAGGACAGAAGGAAGGAAGGAAGGACAGAAGGAAGGAAGGACAGAAGGAAGGAAGGAAAGAAGGAAGGATGGAAGGAAAAAAGGAAGGGAGGGAAAAAGACAACAGAAAGGCTCAGCTGTCAATATAACCTTTCCTTCACATTCATTCGGTTAGAGAAGGATGACTCCTGTGAAAGTGGAAAAATCTCCCAATAAAAACCAGTATTCTTCCCCACACCCCGAGAGAATCTTATTTTGAAAGTACAGTAGAGTCTCACTTATCCAAGCCTCGCTTATCCAAGCTTCTGGATTATCCAAGCCATTTTTGTAGTCAATGTTTTCAATATATTGTGACATTTTGGTGCTAAATTTGTAAATACAGTAATTACAACATAACATTACTGCGTATTGACCTACGTTTTCTGTCAAATTTGTTGTATAACATGATGTTTTGGTGCTTAATTTGTAAAATAATAACCTAATTTGATGTTTAATAGGCTTTTCCTAAATCCCTCCTTATTATCCAAGATATTCGCTTATCCAAGCTTCTGCTGGCCCGTTTAGCTTGGATAAGTGAGACTCTACTGTAGTTGTTCTACTCCGGAAATGTTGTTTTTGTGGCTATTATAAACCATGTTTTTATGATACAGCCAATTAGGAAATGACATTTATAGCCCAGGAACAAAATTGTGCTATATAGTGTTATCACTAGTTCCATTTTGTGGAAATCGAGTCAATGGCCATCTAGTGAGTTCTATGGACACAGGAGATACCCAAATTAAGGATTTTGTGGATACATTTTTGTTTGCCTGGCCACAATGCTATAACGATTTAGCAGAAATCCAAAGAGATGGTTGAGGTCAGCTCGCCCCTATGGATTTTGAACATGCCAAATTGGGAAGAGGAGCTGCAGAGCTTAGGAAACTACAACTCCCAGAGATGCATTCAATAGAATATAATTGCAAAGGTTTTTTTTTTTTTTTTTGGTTAAGGAGTGGCAAAATGAGAAGAAAAACCGAGAAGCCAGGCAGAGCAAAGCAGGAGCAAGAGATAGGAAAAGGAGAGAAAAAAGAAACATACTGTGGTTAGGAATAAGCCAGGCCTTGGAGCGACCGAGACGGAGTGTGAAACTTGTCTGTTGAATCTTCAAAGGTTTGTTCTGGTTGGAAGGAAGGAAGGACCAAGCAAAAAAGGAGGAAAGGAGAAAGGAAAGACAGAGGGGAAAGAAAGCAAGAGCAAGCCAGAAGAAAGGGGACAGAAATATATATATATATATAAAGGCAGTTAAGAGAAAGCAAAGGCTGCAAACAAGACACCACTAGAGGAACAAATAGCCCAATCCAAGAGCAAATAGTCAGCTCCCAGGTCAGAAGGGAGGTTAATCCATTCCAGATTTATATGGGACGTTTGTATAGCAACAACAACAACAACAACATCAATTTTATTTCTTCCTCACCTCTCCTTGTGGCTTGAGGTGGGTTACAGCATAATAAAATCTCGTAAATGTTATACAGTAGAGTCTCACTTATCCAACACTCACTTATCCAACGTTCTGGATTATCCAACACATTTTTGTAGTCATTGTTTTCAATATATCATGATATTTTGGTGCTAAATTCGTAAATACAGTAATTACTACATAGCATTAATGTGTAATGAACTACGTTTTCTTTAAACTTTGTTGTATAACATGATGTTTTGATGCTTAATTTGTAAAATCATAACCTATTTTGATGTTTAATAGGCTTTTTCTTAATCTCTCCTAATAATAATAATAATAATAATAATAATAATAATAATAATAATAATAATAATAATTTATTCTTGTACCCCACCCCATCTCCCCGAAGGGACTCGGGGCGGCTCACATGAGGCCTTGCCCAACATCACAATATAAAATCAAAACAAAAACACAAATTTACAACAATAAATCAGCAATATCGGTAAAACAGTCGAAAAGGACAATCTTACAAGATAAAATGTTAAAACAGGTATATCAAACACAAGTCTGGGCCGAAAGGTGAATGTGTCAAATCGGGAGGAGATAGTTACATAATTGGCATAGTCAATGAAGTACTATAAATGACAATAGTGACAATAAAAGGGCACAATAAATAGTGACAATAAAAGGGTTATCCAACATATTCACTTATCCAACATTCTGCCGGCCCGTTTATGTTGGATAAGTGAGACTCTACTGTATATATAATACATATTCTGTTGTAGGGATGGCTTCTGTAACTTGCAAAACTTCAGACTAAAACCCAGAGCAAATTGAAGGCCCAACATTGAGCTACTTTGGTGAAGGACATGTGGAGCTAGCTGTGCTGTTTAAATACGAGGGTTATCCAGAAAGTAGATTACATTTTGGAATTAAAAATGAACAAAGTATAGGAGAAAACATTTACCATATGCAGTTGATATGTCACGGGAGCCACGCGTGGTGGCGGGAGGAAGGGGGCCTGGCGGCTGGGTCCATCCGAGGCAAAGAACGCAAGCGCGGTTGGTGGGGACACGAGACAGGGCCTTCTCCGTGGTGGCCCCCCGACTCTGGAACACCCTCCCCAAGGATCTCAGACAGGCCCCTACATTCGCAGTCTTCAGAAAGAACTTGAAGACCTGGCTGTTCCAATGTGCCTTCCCAGATTAATAGGAAATCTCCAATACCAAGTCCCATAAGCACTTTATTAGAATTAAGATTGCATATCGCACTCTGCACTTGCCCTATAAGCCTTATATATCACCTGTCACATCAGCACTTTTAATCTTGTACCCATTACTCTGGCCCGGCCCAGTTCTATTGTGTTTTAGCGTATTGTTATTGCTTGTGGTTTATACTGTTTTAATTCTTTTAATTTGCCTTTGTTTGTATTGTTATATTGTGTGTTGAGGCCTTGGCCTTTGTAAGCCGCATCGAGTCCTTCGGGAGATGCTAGCGGGGTACAAATAAAGTTTAATAATAATAATAATAAGAAGAAGAACAGGCGGCGTGGAGGAGGCGCCCAGGACAGAGAGGAGGGAGGGATCGCCCCAACCGTGTGCCTCCTCCATGCCGCCTGTTCTTTGCCTCAGATGGACCCGGCTGCCCGGCCCCCTTCCTCCTGCTGCCACGCGTGGAGGAGGAACGCAGGACGGAGGAGCTGGAGGGATCGCCCCAACCAAACCAAACGGACCTCCTTCTCCCTTGGACCGTGCCAGGACTAGAAAGGCGAGTGGCGGGCCCAGGAGGGAGGGGCCCTACGTGGGGATTGGCCTCTGAGGGTGCAGGGCCTTGGCCCTTTCTGGGCTTCGCCCCTCTTTTCATCTCAGCCCTGCCCCCCAATAATCAAGCTCTTTTTGGGAAGTGGCGTGGCTTTTCTGGGCTAATGGTAGCGTCCTCAACCAAACGGCAACACAGAGTTTTGGCGACGCTGCGCAGCTGCGGAAAAGGGTCGAGGACCAAGTGGGAAAGTTTTGTGGCGGAGAAGTTTCCAAGCTCATTAATCACTAGAATAAGTACCTAGATTTGAATCGCAACTATGTTGAGAAGTGGTATTTGGGTGTGGCTTTCAACTGCATATGGTAAATGTTTTCTCCTATATATTGTTCATTTTTAATTCCAAAATGTAATCTACTTTCTGGATAGCCCTCGTATCATGAATGGTGATACCCATTAGAGCAGGCATGGGCAAACTTGGGCCCTCCAAGTGTTTTGGACTTCAACTCCCACAATTCCTGGGACTGGAAGTGGATGCAAATAGATGTATACTGTGACTGAAATTGAATGCGGTTTAGTGGTACCCACAGTTTCATGCAACCATGGATACAGGGGTCTCGCTGCATTTCTGCCTATAACTGCTCTAAGTGTGCATGCAAAGAGGACTGCTGTTCAAAATAGCACCAAAGTCCTATAATTCTGTAGTGTGAAAGGTAACATAGTTGAAGAATGTGTAGTCTGGAACTCACCGATTTAAAGATACAAGTGTAAATATGAATTGCTGTGTGACAAAAACACATAAAAATTAAGATAGCTTTTACCTTCACAATAGGGAAGGGGTGTCGAAGTTTTAAAATATACTGACCTATTTTGAAGATAAAATGCTGGGTTACTGTAAGTATTTTAAGTGCTGAGTCACAGTTACAGTGATTAAGCATGAAGATAGTGAAACCCTGAAGTAAGGTTTGCATCAGGCGTATAAGAAAATGGATGCATGAATGGAACATTGCATCATGCAAGAGTATATAGAAGAACACCAACAGAATAAGTTGGAGTCGGGTGTGGTGATGATGTATGACAAAGTGGAGGATTCTGGAGAGAGCTGTGAATACTGTAAATAGCTGCAAGAAAAGATAAAGCTTTCCTGTGGAAAGACACTCCTGTGTTTGCTGTTTATTGCAAGTATCGCTCAGTACTTTAATATTTCTTGGTGGTTTGAGCTGACAAACTCTGCTTCAAGTTGAAGAAATACCTGACAGGCTGCTGTTCAAAGTGGCATCAAAGTCCTATAACACAAGTCAATGAGTATTTTTCATCAGCTATAATTTTAGGTCATTCTTATAGAGTTTTTTTACACTGAATTCAGATCTGTGTTTATTTTTTCTCTATCATGTGTAGTGTTTGCGATAAGGCTAATCAAATAATTAATACATTTATACTTACTTACTTAGGCAATCCCTTGTTATCCAGGTATGATGATACATTTATGCACTTTTTTTCGTGTCAGGAGCAACCTGAGAAACTGCAAGTAGCTTCTGGTGTGAGAGAATTGGCTGTCTGCCAGGACGCTGCCTGGAGACATTGCCTGGATGTTTTTGATGTTTTTACCATCCTTGTGGGAGGCTTCTCTCGTGTCCCCACATGGGGAGCTGGAGCCGACAGAGGGAGCTCATCTGTGCTCCCCCCGGGTTGGATTTGAACCTGGCAGCCTTCAGGTCAGCAACCCAACCTTCAAGTCGCAAGGTTTTACCCCACTATGCCCCGAGGGCTCCATATTTATACACCAATATCAATAGAATCTAATTGATAATCTTGTGCTGGTACGGCTGTACCAGAAGCTCAGACTTTATTTTCTTGCTGCTAATGTTTGCAGTCATAGGACAGGCCGCATGTCAATCATCATTAAGTTTGGTTCCGCCCCTTGTTCTGGGCTCTGGGAGGGAAGGAGCCATTTTTAAGTCAGTCTCTCTTAAGGAAGCTAAGCTATAGGACGTAGACCAGCTCGTCCCGTAGAAAAGCTTCATATCTCAAGAACATCCGGGGATATAGAACATCCGAGGAATCAGAAACAGAAATTCCAGGAGAAAGGTCCCAAAGATTCTGGCTAAGAGCTCACAGCCTCTCATCCTCACAGCTCCTGAGGGAAACAGCCCTAAAGTTTCCAAAGAAACCTCGGAGAGGGAACAGCACCACAAATCCACAGAACCCCAGCTGAAACATCTGCAAGCCTTGGTTGGTAGGTCCACTCGATACCCAGATGCATTTGGAGTCAGTAGTGGGTCCCACATCAGCTAGGCCCAGATAATAGACAGCCTGGGAGAGGTTATAAGGGGGTTTTCTTCTTATAGAGAAAACACAGTTATCCAAAGCCAATTGTCTGTCCCCTGGGGACAAGATTGAAAAGTCAACAGTTTATTAAGGAAACCTTGAAGTGTTATTTGACTCCTTGAAAATTTATTATTTGTTCAACAATAAAGACTTTGTTATTTCATTAAAGACTCAAAAGGCCATCCTTTTCAGGGAAATCCTCAAGAACCTCTCTTTAGGCTTCCCACTGGGCATAAAGTATACGTCCTATACAAAAAAACAATAGTTACAGGCCCAGCGCGTGACAGAAGACCGCACTGATAGCAATTAGATTCTATTGATATCAGTGCATAAATTATTCGATTTGCTCCATTGCAAAAACTACATGTGATAGAGAAAAAAAATAAACACAGATTTGAATTCAGTGCAAGAAACTCTATAAAAATGACCTAAAATTATATCTGATGAAAAATACTAGTTGGCTTGTGCTACACGAATATGATGTGAAATGTGCAGACTTTACAGTAGTCCGCTGTAATGTCCCATTCGTCATATTTTAAAAAGTTGACGTGACGGAAAAAATAAATAAAGACATACTTAAAATCAGCATAAACAATTAATTAAACTGTGCTATTCTCATTTCTGATGATTACAAAAAGTTTGATTTTGTTGGCTTGTGTTAGGTTCAATTTTCTCCTGACATGAAGTCTAGTCATGCCCTACTCTGGGGGTTGATACTCATCTCCATTTCTAAGCTGAAGAGCCAGCGTTGTCCATAGACACTTCCTAGGTCATGTGGCCGGCATGACTGCATGGAGTGAGTACCTATTGATCTACTCACATTTGCATGTTTTCGCACTGCTAGGTTGGCAGAAGCTGGGGCTAACAGCAGGAGCTCACCCCGCTCCCCAGATTCGAACCGCCGATCATTCGGTCAGCAAGTTCAGCAGTTCAGCGGTTTAACCTGCTGCGCCACCGGGGGCTCCTGGCTTGTGTTACGTAGTGTGAAAGAGACTCAAGTCTTCAAGACGATGGCCATTGCGCCACAAGACCAATTTCATGACCGCTTAACTCCACCCCCTCATTTGTATGAATGAGAAGAGAAGCACCCTGTTTCCCATTGGCTATTGCAGGTGGAGGAGGCGGGGCTACTCACCCTGGAGGCTGTTCCCGTTGGCGCTGGTGCAGGTGGGGGGCGGCGAGGCCTGCGGCCGGACCACCGGAGCGAAGGCGCTCTTCTGCTTGACGGCCGAGATCATGTTGACCGGGGAGAAGGAGAAGACGCCGGCCGCCGGGGCAGAGGAGCTGGCCATGGAGGAGGCCCCCAGGGGAGGGCTGGAAGGCATGACTGGCAGGGAGAAGAAGGGCAAAGACTTACTGTATTCGCTAAAATCTAATGCTCATCTTTTGTGGGCTAAATTACCCTCCCCAAATTCGGGTGTGCATTAGATTTGCGTAATATCTGAAATCAGATATTTGAAATCTACTGAAATCAGGCAAGCTCCCACTTTGTTAGCTTTTAGGAAAGACCTGAAAACATGGCTCTTCCGCTGTGCTTTTGGTGAGTAACTTCTGTTATATATTTCGGTGTTACTTCCCCCAAACATCTATCCTCTAAACTGCCCCACTCTCATATGTCCCTGTACACATTGGAGTACCCCTCTGTCCCTCACACTCCGGGTTTTATCTTTGTGTTCATGCGGCCTGCTCTTGTTTGACTGTTTCTTGATTTCTTGATGTGATGTTTATTATTATGTATTGTATTATTTTTAATTATGTTATGATATGCTGTTTTATATTTTATTATATTGTATTGCTTTGGGCATGGCCCCATGTTAGCCGCCCCGAGTCCCCGCTGGGGAGATGGTGGCGGGGTATAAATAAAGTTTTATTATTATTATTATTATAATATAGTAATCTCAGCACTGAACCAAAGCTAAAGGCGAAGCTGCTTCAGGAGATCCAATTTGAAGGACCTCACCTCTCATTTAATGGCCAGGGCTCAAGGATATGCAATGCTGGGATGTGTAGTTTGATGAAGCATCAGCATCGTTTGGTTTTGTCAAACTATAGCCCGCTGTTAGGGATTCCTCTTCTTCAGAAAAGGAAGGGGAACAGGAAAGGGTTCATGAATCTGAGGGCGAGTTGGAGTCTGAGGAGGAGACTTTGCAAGTACCCACATTTAAGGAGAGGTGAAAGGAAACAGAGCAGAGACATCATTCAGCTGGAATAGCTGCCAGAAATGCAGCTGAATAATTGGGAACTGCCCTAGCAGCTGGGAGGGACTCAGGGCTATAAAGCAGAAGCAGGTGCAGCCAGTTCTTGCTGGTAACAAACTGACTCTAATGCCTTTGCTCCCCGTGTGCATGCTCCAAGTCTGCATCTGGATTTATTGCTGTTTCTTTGTCTGAAGTAAGACTGCTATTTGATTTGGGAATTTAACAGAGACTAAGAACCGCATTTGCTCTAAGACTTCCTTGCTTCCTTTTGCATTATTCCACTGAGTGTGCTGTACTTTATGTTTTGCTGAAGTAAAGCAGTTTTCATTTACTTGCCACAGTGTCTTAAGGCTGTTCTTGAAAGACAAGCAGGACACCTGCATAATCCCATAGCATTGAATCAAGGCAGTTAAACTAAATCCATTCCCCAACATTGATGCACCCCCAAGATTTTCTTTTCCATTGCTGAAAGCTTTGGTATTCTAACACGTTTATTTTGAAAGAAGGAATTCTAAGCAGGCAGTCACTGTAATGAACACCTTTTTTGGCCAAATTACAAAGACCACTTTTTTTGCTGCCATGCGTTACATTCATGGTCTGATTGAAGGCTGAAGCATGAGGTTTTTAGACAAATGGATCTAATTTACATATGTTTTAATTGTTATAATGTATTTTAATGATGTATTTTTATAGTTTTAATTGATTATATGTACTGTTTTTGTTTTATTATGTTCTTGGCATTAAATGTTGCCAACTGTTGTAAGCCGCCCTGAGTCCCCCCGGGGTGAGAAGGGCGGGGTATAAATGCTGGAAATAAATAAATAAAATAAATTCACCAGCAAATAGTTTTTTTTTTTTTTTTTGGTTTCAGCGTTTTGAGAATTGAGGTGCGCATTAGATTCGATGTTGGACTAGATTTGAGGAAATACGAGTAGTTTTGGGAGGAGAGAGAAAAGGAAGGAAGGAAGGAAGGAAGGATTGATGGAAAAGAGATAAGAAAGGAAGGAATGAAGGGAGAGAGAGACAGGTAAAAAGGGGAGAGAAGGAAGGAAAAAGGCAGGCAAGCAAGAAGACAGGCAAAGAAAGAAAGAAAGAAGCAAGCAGACAAGGGGTAGGAGAGAAAGAAAGAAGCAAGAATACAGGCAAGGGAAGGAGCAAGGAAGGAGAGAAGGAAGGAGAGAAGGAAGGCAAAAAGAGAGGGAAAGAAAGAGAAGGGAGGAAGCAGACAAGAAGTAGAAGAGAAAGAATGAAGCAAGAAGACAGGCAAGTGAGGGAGGGACAAAGGAAGGAGAGGAAGGAGGAAGGGAAAGAAAAAGGAAAAAGTGAACGAGAAGGAAAGAAAGGATTAAGGAAGGAAGGAGGAATGAGCAAAGGAAGGAAGTAAGCAAGATAGCGGGAAGGAGGAGAAAAAGAAGGAAAAAAAGGTAGACAAGCAGAAAGAAAGAACAAAAGGAAGGAAAGGAAGAGGTTGGTGGGGCCGGGCTGTGGCGCAGCTGGCTAGTAACCAGCTGCTATAAATCACTACTGACCGAGAGGTCATGAGTTCGAAGCCCGGGTCGGGTTAAGCCATTAAAAAAAAAATAGCCTCGGCTTGCTGTTGACCTAGCAGCCCCGAAAGACAGTTGCATCTGTCAAGTAGGAAAATTTAGGTACGCTTTATGCGGGAGGCTAATTTAACTAATCTACAACACCATAAAACTGCTCACGAGGAAAAGAAGAGGAAGAACAGCCACCAATGGACGGTGAAGCAACAGCTCCCCCTGTGGCCGGAATCGTGAAGCTGGAAAAATGTTAAAAATGCCTCTGTGTCTGTCTAAAACTGAATGTTGTTTGTCTGTTGCCATTGAATGTTTGCCATATATGTGTTCATTGTAATCCGCCCTGAGTCCCCTTCGAGGTGAGAAGGGCGGAATATAAATACTGTAAATAAATAAATACGTAGGTTGTGTTGGTTGGGGCCATTCTTGGTCCTTCTCACCCACAAAAGTAACTTTCTCTCCAAGAAGATGCCTTCCATCCCCTTGTGATGTTTCCTGCTCCCTCTTGTAGGGCTGAGGGACCTTGCGAAGGTGGTGCATGTACAGAAACACTGAAAGGGCTCTCTATGTGTTTTCATTGGCAGCTCAGAAGAGCTGGACCCTTGCCACCAGAGGCCCGGCATTTTGGATATATTTATAGTTCGGACTAAAACCCAGCACAAATTCCCTGATGCCCTTTGTGGAAGGAATGTGGAAGGCATTAGGGTCTGGAGTGGAAAGTTACCAGCCCAAGTAAAGAGTTGAATAAAAGGACCCTGGAGGTTTAGTCTAGGTAATAGAGCAGGCATGGGCAAACTTCAGCCCTCTAGGTGTTTTGGACTTCAACTCCCACAATTCCTAGCAGCCTGCCGGCTGCTAGGAATTGTGGGAGTTGAAGTCCAAAACACCTAGAGGGCTGAAGTTTGCCCATGCCTGTAATAGATGGACATGGCAGTGTGCCCAACACATAGACGCAAGGCAGGCACTCACTGGCGTAGGGAGAGTTGGCAGTGGAGCCATTGAGGAAACTGGGGGAGCCGGGGACCCCGAGGCCGGTCATGGCAGCCCCCGCGTATCCGTTCATGCTGGACGTGATGCTGTTGTAGCTGCTCTGCTGCGGAGTGGAGCTGGGCACGTAGCCGCGCGGAGAGACGCTGCTTGTGTTCCGGGTGTATCCTGAAAACAAGGAGTGGGAAAGTGAGCAGTTAGGGTGCAAAAACAAGGTGGGGAAAGGATTCCAACTTCTGCTGATAAGTTCACAAAGAAATCCACGGATTGACGCTGGGCCATTAATAAGGCATAGAACACCCATATTTTGCAGCAGTCTGACTTGGAATATCAGGTGCTTGCCACAGATTCATTCTGAAGGATCTACGAGGGTTGAATGAAAAGTAATGCCTCCACCTTCGTTACTTGGGTTTGGATGGGAATATCCTAATACATCAAACGCAGAAATAATCCTTAGAATGTGCTCTTTAACTACCACTATTCACTTTTCCACATCACCACGAGACAATTGGATACATTTCTGCCAATGATGAACAAGTTTTCTGAAGTCGACACTCGGTTTCCGCAACTGGCGTCTCACAGTGCCCATCGTGCACAGATCTTCCGATAGCCAAGCAAAGCAATCATGTGCCCCACACGTTCTTGTGAAATGCCGATGATGCTTGAAATTTCTCTCCAAGTGATACGACGATCGTCCTGAATCAATATGCCAACCTTTTGCTTGTGAAACTCGGTGGTTGCTGTCACAGGACGTCCAACTCTTGTCAAGCAAGTCAGATGTTCCTACCTCAACATCTTTAAACTTACTCGCCCAACGACACACAGGAATCACACCAACACAATCACCATAAACAGCTTGCATTCTCTGATGAATCTCAATTCAATGACTGCACGTTGCTTAAGTCGCATTGACCGACCGTTTGCGCAAGGTTTTCATACTTCGCACTTTAACAACACAACCGTTCAATGCTAAGGGTTCCCCATCTGTGCAGGGTTCCCTACTTCGCACTTTAACAACACAACCGTTCAATGCTAAGACTTCCTGCCAAATGGAACTGTAGAAGAGAGTCTATGGAACAAGCCAGGACCTGCCGCATACCAGGACTGCCATCTGTTGAGGAGTTACGAAGGTGGAGGCATTACTTTTCATTCAACCCTTGTAGAATATTTGGTGCTTGCCACAGATTCATTCTGGGGGATCTAGATCAGGCATGGGCTAACTTCGGCCCTCTCTCCAGGTGTTTTGGACTTCAACTCCCGCATTAGGGCTGAAGTTTGACCATGCCTGATCTGGATGAAGAATTGCAAATGGACAAACTGACAATTAAGGGGAAATTCTCAACCAACTTCAAGATTAGGACTTATTTATTACTTTTAGGAAAGAAAATTGGAGGAGTGGGGGTATCTCTACTATTGGATTTATGAATTAAAGGAATGGTGTTAAAAGTAGAAGTGGATAGCTTACCAACTAAAGAGTCATGGCTATATAAAGTCATGGAAATTAAGGATATGGATAAGTTAACATTTTTGTTAAAGAAGAACAATGTTAAAAGTCTAAAAATGACTGACTGGACACAACTTTACATTAAAGAGTCCTACCAAGTTTAGGACCTTGAACTAAAACTACGAGACTTACTAAAAGGGAAAGATGGACTACAACTAAGAGACTTAACACGTACCCAAGGAAAAGAAGAACGGAAGTCAAATTATATTTTTTCCTCTTTTTTCTCTTTATTTATTTTATTTTTTTCTCTTCTTCGATTTTTATTTTTTATTCTTTTTTCTCTTTTTTTCTAGTTCTTCCATCTTTCTTCTCTATAAAATTATATGTTCTCACTCTATCGCTGTATACTTTACTTAAAACTTTAATAAAAATCTATTCAAAAAAAGTAGAAGTGTGACTCTATGGTGTTATCAAAAGGGAGTTGGAGAACAAGAATGAAAATCAAGAGGCAACGATTTGTAAGTAATTGTTATTTAGAAGTGAAGGGGAAAAAACTAAAAAGAACAAAAACATTTTTTTTCATAATTTACAAAACTGAAACTACTACATCTAGCATTACATCTACTACTAAATCTAAAACCATCCCTTATATTAAGAAACACATATTAGACTGGAACTATTCTATAAATCTCACACTCCTTATAGTAACTACTATAACTGGAGAAACTTCAGGGACTTCTTTCTTCCTCATTTTTAAAGCTATTGGAGTGAAACTTGCTACACATTTACCACTGTTAGCCCACCAAAGTTCAGAAGGTTTCCCTTATCGACGGACCTTTGGGGAATTTTCTAAGTTTTTATAAACAATTTGAAAAACTGCAAGAGCTATCTACTTGAATTTTTATACACAATGCACAAGAAAAACAGGGAATCAATCTCCAAAAGTTTCAGAAAGATTCACACATCTAAAAATCTAAAGATTTTTGGGGATTTTAAAAAGTTTGGACAAAAACAATTTATCTCTCAAAAAAGCGACAACAGCAATCCCCTTGAACCTCTGTCTGTTTTTATGACACACAACCACATAACTTCAACTTAGCACAGATTTATACTATTACTTACTTACTTTAGTCTTCTTTGCAGATTCAATAATTTTATTTAGGATTAGTGCACTGACTCTAAACGGCTGGCTGCTGCAGCCCTCATTGGGGCTTTCTGATGCTGAGCACTGCATTCTGGGAAATGTAGTTTAGAGCAGGGCCTTTTGCATTCTCTTCCACAGGGGACCTCGCCTGCCCAAACTACATTTCCCAGAATGCTGTGTTCTCAGTCTTCTGCCCAAGTTTGCTAGTCCTGCCCCCAGTACCTTTTTTATGGTGATAGAGCTAAAGAAAAACAGGGAAACATTGGTTTTTAAAACACTTTTGGCTTTACCAAAGTTGCTTAATGGGGCCTGGCTGTGGCGCAGCTGGCTAGTAACCAGCTGCTATAAATCACTACTGACCGAGAGGTCATGAGTTCGAAGCCCGGGTCGGGTTAAGCCTCCGACCATTAATAGCCCTGGCTTGCTGTTGACCTATGCAGCCCCGAAAGACAGTTGCACCTGTCAATTAGGGAAATTTAGGGATGCTTTATGCGGGAGGCTAATTTACAACACCATAAAACTGCCAGCAAAACACGAGGAATGGAATGAGGAAGTACAGCCACTACTGGACGGTGAAGCAACAGCTCCCCCTGTGGCCGGAATCGTGAAGCTGGAAAAATGTTTAAAAAATGCCTCTGAGTCTGTCTAATGTATGTTGTTTGTCTGTTGGCATAGAATGTTTGCCATATATGTGTTCATTGTAATCCGCCCTGAGTCCACTTCGGGGTGAGAAGGGCGGAATATAAATACTGTAAATAAATAAATAATAAATAATGATTATACTGAAAATTAAACTGACCTTGGGAGACATCCGAATGGTACAGAATCTTAACAAAAATGGTTGGTGAGTGTTTTGATTCTTAAATCCCCCCCAACTTTCCTGCATGTTTCTAATGTTGATTCGTATACACAAATCTAACGAATCTGATCCGAAAAATGAATTAAAAATGAACATTTGCACACCCCTAAAGAGTAGCATGGAAGATGTGTTGTCGAAGGCTTTCATGGCTGAGATCACAGGGTTATTGTATGTCTGTGTAGTGTTGTATGTTCCATGTAGTAGCATGGAAGCACTGAGGCGGCACCCGCTTCCCTACCTTGCTCTGAGCCCTGAGCGGATTCACTGAGGTTGATGGCCAACTGGCTCCCAAAGGAGTTGACGCCCATCATCCCCGAGTGGCCATGGTTCCCAGCCAAGGAGGACAACTGGTTGGAGTTGCGTGGGACGCTGTACAAAGCCTCAGCGATATCTGCTGCCCGCTTCAGGATTATGTCCTGGGGAGGCAAAAGAGAAGAACCACATACAATTATATGCTTGTATAGTAGGCATGGGAAAACTTCAGCCCTCCAGTTGTTTTGGATTTGATGAAGTCAAAAACACCTGGAGGGCCAAAGTTTTTTCATGCCCGATCTATACTGTGGAAACAATAATAATAATTTAATTTCTTACCCGCTTCTCCTTGTTTGACAGCACTTTAACTGCCATGGCTCAGTGCTACAGAACAAAGGGATGTGTAGTTCGACAAGGCACCAGAACTCTTGGGGTAGAGAAGGCTAAAGACCTTGGAAAACTATAGCTCCCAGAATTCCACAACATTGAGCCATGGCAGCCCAATGGGTGTCAAACTGCATTTATTCTACAGTGAATCAAAGAATTGGAGTTGGAAGAGACTACATAGATCACTTAGTCCAACCCCTTGCCATGCAAGAAAAGCACAATCAAAGTATTCCCCACAGATGGCCATCCAGGATCTGTTTAAAAGCTTCCATCAAACTCCGAGGCAGAGAGTCCCACTGCTGAACAGCTCTTCTTACAGTCAGGAAGTTCTTCTTAATGTTTAGGTGGAAGAATCACCCTTCATCAGAGAAGGCTAAAGCAATAATAATAATAATAATAATAATAATAATAATAATAATAATAATAATAATAATAATAATGTGGTTTTCTGGCATTGTATATTTCTGCCGCTTCTGTGACTGTTCATTTGGGTTTTGATGATTCCGTAGCCCACTTGTCGATGGATGTCCAGAATCAGCAGCATCCACCGCGGTCCTTTTTATCCTGGGCGACGACCGAGCCAGTATAGACTTCGTTTGGGTTTGATTCTCCATAATGCTAATGGGTTAGGTGCTCTTGGTTCCATTCCTGAGCTGAGACCTCTCTGGCTTGGTTGGACCTGCCGGTAGTTACACTACCACCAGCACAGCCCTCAGTCATCATTGGAGCAGTTAAGCCCCCCCACCACGTCAAGGTGGCACCTGGCTAACAACTGGAAGAACATACCTGATACAAAAGGATCCAACAAAAGGAGCAGCACCAGGAAACTACAGGCCAATAACGTGTCTGCCCACTATGTTTAAACTACTGACTGGCATCATAGCTGACAGAATTCAAGACTATCTTGAAGAAAAAAACATCTTGCCAGATGAACAGAAAGGCAACAAACTGAAAAGCAGGGGCACAAAAGACCAGTTATTGATTGACAAAATGATTCTGGAGAACTGTAAGAGCCGAAAAGCTAATCTTCACATGACGTGGATTGACTACAAAAAGGCCTTTGACTCGCTCCCACACAGCTGGATCATCAAGTGCCTGGACGCCATCGGGATTAGTAAAAACGTTAGCACCTTCATTGAAAACATGATGGAGCACTGGAAAACTGAACTGTTTGTTGGAAATGAAAGCTATGGACTTGTCAACATCAGGAGAGGAATTTTCCAGGGAGACTCATTGTCCCCTCTGCTTTTCATTATTGCCATGATCCCTCTGTCAACAATCTTACAAAAAACAAATCTCGGCTACCAAACATCTAAGAATTCTCACCAAATTTCACATTTGATGTACATGGATGACCTGAAGCTATATGGGAAAACGGAAACTGAAATCCAGTCTCTGACTAACACTGTCCGAATCTTTAGCACTGATATCAGCATGGAGTTTGGTTTGGACAAATGTTCGACAGTGGCATTGAAGAAGGGAAAAATCATTGAAAGTGAGGGCATAAATATGCCCAATGGCCAAACAATAAAGTGTCACCAGCCAGAGGCCTATAAATATCTGGGCATATTACAGCTGGACAACATCAAGCATGAACATGTGAAGACTGTGGTCAGCAAAGAATACACACAAAGGGTCAGAAAAATTCTCAAAAGCAAGCTCAATGGAGGCAACACCATCAAGGCGATAAACACCTGGGCCATACCTGTCATAAGATATACTGCTGGCATTATAAATTGGACACAGGTGGAACTGGACAATTTGGACAGAAAAACAAGAAACCTCATGACCATTCATCATTCACTGCACCCCCGCAGTGATGTTGACCGGCTCTTTCTGCCTAGAAGATCAGGGGGCAGAGGACTCTGACAAGTAAAACAAGCAGTCAAAGAAGAAGAACATGCCCTGGCAGAATATGTCAAGCAAAGTGAAGAACCTGCTTTGATTGAAGTCAAAAATCAGAAACTCCTCAAAGCACAGGAGACAAAAAACCAGTACAAGAAAACCGCACTACAAACTAGAGCTGATACCTGACACAACAAAACATTGCATGGAAAGTTCCTTGACAAAATTGAAGGAAAAGCTGATAAGGAGAAGACCTGGCTCTGGCTCACGAATGGGACCCTGAAGAAGGAGACAGAAGGCCTGATCCTTGCAGCCCAGGAGCAAGACATCAGGACAAAGGCAATTCAGGCCAAGATCGAAAAATCAGCTGATGACCCAAAATGCAGACTGCGCAAGGAAGCTGATGAAACCATTGATCATATCCTCAGCTGCTGTAAGAAAATCTCACAGACTGACTACAAACAGAGGCACAACTATGTGGCCCAAATGATTCACTGGAACTTATGCCTCAAGTGCCACCTCCCAGCAGCAAAGAACTGGTGGGATCACAAACCTGCAAAAGTATTGGAAAATGAACATGCAAAGATACTGTGGGACTTCCGAATCCAGACTGACAAAGTTCTGGAACACAACACACCAGACATCACAGTTGTGGAAAAGAAAAAATGTTGGATTATTGATGTTGCCGTTCCAGGTGACAGTCGCATTGACGAAAAACAACAGGAAAAACTCAGCCGCTATCAGGACCTCAAGATTGAACTTCAAAGACTCTGGCAAAAACCAGTGCAGGTGGTCCCGGTGGTGATGGGCACACTGGGTGCCGTCCCAAAAGATCTCAGCCGGCATTTGGAAACAACAGACATTGACAAAATTACGATCTGCTAACTGCAAAAGGCCACCCTACTGGGATCTGCATGCATCATCCGAAAATACATCACACAGTCCTTGACACTTGGGAAGTGTTCGACTTGTGATTTTGTGATATGAAATCCAGCATATCTATCTTGTTTGCTGTGTCATACAACGTCGTTGTGTCAATAATAATAATAATCCTAATAATAGAAGAACCTGCTTTGATTGAAGTCAAAAATCAGAAACTCCTCAAAGCACAGCAGACAAAAAATCATTACAAGAAAACCGCACTACAAACTAGAGCAGACAGCTGGCACAACAAAACATTGCATGGAAAGTTCCTTGACAAAATTGAAGGAAAAGCTCATAAGGAGAAGACCTGGCTCTGGCTCACGAATGGGACCCTGAAGAAGGAGACAAAAGGCCTGATCCTTGCAGCCCAGGAGCAAGACATCAGGACAAAGGCAATTCAGGCCAAGATCGAAAAATCAGCTGATGACCCAAAATGCAGACTGTGCAAGGAAACCAACGAAACCATGGATCATATCCTCAGCTGCTATAAGAAAATCGCACAGACAGACTACAAACAGAGGCACAACTATGTGGCCCAAATGATTCATTGGAACTTATGCCTCAAGTACCACCTCCCAGCAGTAAAGAACTGGTGGAATCACAAACCTGCAAAAGTCTTGGAAAATGAGCACGCAAAGATACTGTGGGACTTCCGAATCCAGACTGACAAAGTTCTGGAACACAACACACCAGACATCACAGTTGTGGAAAAGAACAAGGTTTGGATCATTGATGTTGCCATCCCAGGTGACAGTCACATTGACGAAAAACAACAGGAAAAACTCAGCCGCTATCAGGACCTCAAGATTGAACTTCAAATTCTCTGGCAGAAACCAGTACAGGTGGTCCCGGTGGTGATGGGCACACTGGGTGTTGTGCCAAAAGATCTCAGCCGGCATTTGGAAACAATAGACATTGACAAAATCACGATCTGCCAACTGCAAAAGGCCGCCCGACTGTGATCTGTGAGCATCATCCGAAAATACATCACACAGTCCTAGACACTTGGGAAGTGTTCGACTTGTGATACAAAATCCAGCATATCTATCTTGTTTGCTGTGTCAGACTATGTCCTAGACACTCAACAGCCAGCAGAGTGTCTGCTGTGGACTCATCTTGTTGTGTTTCAAATAATAATAATAATAATAATAATAATAATAATAATAATAATTAGACATTGACAAAATTACGATCTGCCAACTGCAAAAGGCCACCCGACTGGGATCTGTGCGCATCATCCAAAAATATATCACACAGTCCTAAACGCTTGGGAAGTGATTTTGTGATACGAAATCCAGCACATCTATCTTGTTTGCTGTGTCATACAATGTTGTTGTGATGATGATGATGATGATGATGATGATGATGATGATGATGATGATAATAACAAAAACTCAGCCGCTATCAGGACCTCAAGATTGAACTTCAAAGACTCTGGCAGAAACCAGTGCAGGTGGTCCCGGTGGTGATGGGCACATTGGGTGCTGTGCCAAAAGATCTCAGCTGGCATTTGGAAACAATAGACATTGACAAAATCACAATCTATCAACTGCAAAAGGCCACCCGACTGGGATCTGCACGCATCATCTGAAAATACATCACACAGTCCTAGACACTTGGGAAGTGTTCAACTTGTGATTTTGTGATATGAAATCCAGCATATCTACCTTGTTTGCTGTGTCATAATAAAATAATAATAATAATAATAATAATAATAATAATAATAATAATAATAATAATAATAATAAGAAGAAGAAGAAGAAGACATCGACAAAATTACGATCTGCCAACTGCAAAAGGCCACCCGACTAGGATCTGCATGCATCATCCAAAAATATATCACACAGTCCTAAACACTTGGGAAGTGATTTTGTGATACGAAATCCAGCATATCTATCTTGTTTGCTGTGTCATACAATGTTGTTGTGATGATGATGATGATGATGATGATGATGATGATAATGATAATAATAATAGTAATATATTTCTAATCTGCATCTCTCTCCCTGGAGGGACTCAGGGCGGCTTCCAGAATACACAAAAACATGGCAAACATTCAATGCCATAATATTAGTCACATTCAAAACATTTTAAACCTTGTAAAACTACAGCTCCCAGAACAGCGCAACATCGAGCCAGGGCAATTCAAGGGGTGCCAAACTGCATTCATTCTACCAGGTTTCCCTAGCATGGAGCTATGGCAGTCCAAGGGATGTCAAACTGCATTCATTCATCCAGAGTTAAACTAGACAAGATTTTGCCTTTTCTTCTTACAAAAAGAAGCAAAAATATGGGGTGCATCATTCTGTGCAACGGTGGCCCCAAACAGGGCGATCCCTGCTCTGGGAAGGAAGTGTGGGGCAGAGCAAAGCCCGGCAAAAGGGAGACAAAGGCCCGAGGAGTGCCAAGAGCCTCCCCCGCCGTGCCTTGACCTGCCGCCTCTGCAGGAACCGCAGCCACATCCGCCCAGGTGGTGCTAACCGCTACTGAGCTGTGAGAACACCGTCAGTCCGTCCGGGCCGACGGAAAAGAGGGGGCTGTTTGGGAGCCCGTGACTGACTTAACAGCACTGGAATTCCTAATGACGACCAGATGTGGGCCTTGGAGGCGGCTCAGCGGCGCAAGGTTGCAGGGAAACTCGGGGAAGGGAGGGAACCGGGCCCGAGGCATGGAAATCATTACTGGCACGGCGCTCGCAAGGACATAAAACCCGGATGAAGCAGGGAGCCCTGAGGCTGCGTGCAAGTGTGATGCAAACGACCAGTGTCCATTTGTGCACCTGTCGCAGACGGTAACAAACTGCTGTAGCGCATGGGGTGGCCATACATAAGTAGCATTGGCCTTGTCAGCTCTTGAGTTCAGTTGGAGCTTTGAAGAAGACATCCAAGCAGCATAACCCTATCTCCCAAATAGGATTGGATTCAACATGAGCAGCTCAAGGTTTGGGCTTTTTGGGTGGACATAATATAGGTTTGCAATGCATCATTAACAGGGCATTAATAAGCACTTTGTGTTGTGGTAATCTCTGAGCGGTTAGACTCAATTTAACCCTCTCTGGGGGAGATTCCACCAAAATGCAGCAGAGTAGCAAAAGCAAAAGCTTTCAAATGCAACAGTTACTTACATGGGGTGAGCAAAGAGAAGGCTTTCAACTTAGGATGGCAATCGATTGCAGAGTCTCAGTAAAAGTTCAAAAAGTATTTATTCAGGTAAAAAGAACTCCATTGTGGATAGAAAGGCTTGGGAGCTGTCTAGTCTACTCTAGACTGGTTTCTAAGGAAAATAAGAAAGGAAAAATAACAAACATCTAAATAGTTACATCTTGCCAGGAGAGATGGCAGGACATGTTGTTAGCTAGAAGAACAAAGGGAGAAGAGAGAACCAAAATGGTTCCAACCTCATGGTCCAGTTTATTGGGTCCATAAAAGACATTCTGACCAAAGAGAAGTTAGTGTCCCTAAAGATTCACATTTCTACTAACTTCAAAGTAAGGGATGTGACGTACACAGGATAGAGTGAAACACTAAAGCTGGTCTAGGCATGCTTTGGAAACAGGGAAAGGATTCCCTCAATCTAACTCTATCATCTATCTGACTACATTTAGACTTGAGTAGTCCAGGGTGATTCCCAACACTTTGCAATGTGTATAAACACCAAGCCTTTTCCCCTCCTCTCTTCTGTTCTGATCATGAAAGAGAAGGATGATGACAAAGCTCAAAGGTCTGGAAATCATGAAAGCCTGAAATGGATGTTTAGCTTGGAGAAGAGAGCTCTGTTTAAATATTAGGAAGGATGTCCCATTGAGGAAGGAGAAAAGCTTGGACACAATGGAAACTAGGACACAATGGAGCCATTTATGCAAACTGCAGGAAAAGAGATTCCACCTAAACATTAGAAAGGACTCCTTGATGGTAAGAGTTGTTCAATAGTGAATATGCTACTGCCTGGGAGTCCGGTGGAATATCCTTTGCTGGAAGTTTTTAAACAGAGGCTGGATGGCCATCTGTTTGGAAGGATTAGATTGTGCATTCCTACATGGCAGAAGAGGGTGAGAGATGGCCCTTGGGGTCTCTTCCAACTCTAGGATGCTGTTAGGAATGGTGGGAGTGGAAGTCCAAAACACCTGGAGGGTTGAAGTTTGCCCATGCCTGCATTAAAGCCACTAAAGTCAAGGGAGAATGGCAGCTTACCTGGTTACTGTGTGGCATTCCATATAATGCTTCCACCAGGTCAGCCGCTCTCTTGAGTAGCACTTCCTGGAACCAGAGAAAGACAATGCAGATGACCAAGAGTTTCTGGGCTTCACGGAATCACAACGTCGATATTTGTTTTTCCTACAACCATCTCCTCTTTAACATTAATTCCCAACTCCTCATCTTTCACTGAGCTTTGGCCTTTTTTTCCTTGATGACCAACTACGATCCTTAGGAATCATTAGTTTGCCCCTAATGGATAGACAAATCCTGGAGAAACTTACCAATTCAGTTTTGAAATAAAAAAAAAGACCTGGAGAAGAAGGGAGATGCATTTGCTGGGGTCTCAGCAGATCATAATATCAGTCAACAGTGTTGCAATATATATATATATATACCCTGTTTCCCCGAAAATAAGACAGGGTCTTATATTAATTTTTGCTCCCAAAGATGCACTAGGTCTTATTTTCAGGGGATGTCTTATTTTTCCATGAAGAAGAGCTCACATTTATTGTTGAACAACAAAATGAACATTTATTATATACTGTAAAGTAGTTGTCATCACAAACCAGCAAAACCAGACAAACTGTGAATCCTATCAAGAATTTCTTGTTACTACCATTATTTACATGTGCAACAATCTATGGTACCTCTTGCAGTTTAGGTTTCACAAGGTTTCCACGCTGATTTCTCTCTATTCTAGTTTCAATGTAGTCATGAATGATGAATAATATAATATACTATAATAATAATATGATAATATAATAATAATATAATGATATACAATATATTAATTAGATAATATAATAATAGGATAATATAATAGAATAATAGAATGGAATAGAATGATATAAAATATATTAATAGGATAATATAAAATGGAATATAGTAATAATAAAAGAATATGCTAATAATGATAAAATAATAATATGATAATATAATTGAATAATAGTATAGAATATAATGATATAAAATATATTAATAGGATAATATAAAATGGAATATAATAATAACAGAATAATAATATGAAAATATAATAGAATAATAATATAATAATAATATAATGATATAATAATAATAATAGAAAAATATAATATAATGATATAAAATATATTAATAGGATAATATAATAATGGGATATAATAATAGTAACAGAATATGATGATAATAATATGGCAATAGAATAATAGTATAAAATAATGTTTCAGGGCATAGGATAGGAATAAGGATGAGAGGAGAATCCCAATGCGTCCTGTACCTTTAAGAAACCGAAAGAGCAGTACGAGTGGAAAGCCCTCTTCCTTCCCTCCCTCCTTCCCTTGCCCTGGCTCCAGGAGCCAATCAGAAGCCTTGGGGGCGAAGCAAGCATGGCCAGGAAGCATGGCCTTGTCTCCGGAGGAAGAAACGGCAGCGCAGCAGCAGCCACAGAGGCTGGGGGACAGGCAAGGCAAGGCAAGGCCAGCAAGCACTTTCTCTCCCTCCCTCCCTCCGGTGTGTGTATGAATGAGTGCTGCTTCTGCCCTGCAGCCATGCTTCCCAATGGAACTCTGCTGCAGCCTTAGTTGCTAGGTCTTACTTTCAGGGGAGGCCTTATATTTGGCAATCCCCCCAAACCCCTGCTAGGTCTTATTCTTTGGGGAGGTCTTATTTTCGGGGAAACACGGTATATATATATATATATATATATATATATATATATATATATATGAATGCAATTCTAGGCTGCATCAATAAGAGTATAGTGTCCAGACTGAAGGAAATTGTAGCAATACTCTATTCTATTCTGGTCAGTACTAATCTGGAATCCAGTTCTGGGCATCCAGGGCCGGCCCTAGGTAATTTGCAAGTGTAAGCAAGCAGGCCGGCTTGGAGGCTGGCTAATCGCGCTCTCGGAGTCGCCTCAACTGCGCCCCCTAGAGGAGTGCGCCGTCCATAATTGTGTAGTTCGCGTATAGGTTGAGCCGCCCCTGTGGGCATCATAGTCCAAGAAAAGCTATTGACATTTTAATATGTGTGTGTTTAGAATTTTTGCAATGTTTGTGTGTTTGATTATGTTGTGACTCACCTCAAGGAAAGGCGGGAAAGAAATAAAATTATTATTATCATTATTACTCTGGAAGTTATTGTTATTGTTGTTGTTGTAGTATTTATACCCTGCCTTACCATATTTGCGATTTTATCACACAGCCATGGTTCCTCTTGCCCTGCTTACCTACATCTTCATTGTACCTTTTTGATCTGTTAAGCCAGATCTAAAGTTATCACTGTTACTCATTTCCATGATATTGCACTTTATGAAACCTATCCCCGCTGGTTCGCCTTTAATTGCTCTGATTTTATCTGCTTGTATTTTAATGTATTGTCCATTATATTATTTTGTGTATCATTGAAATGTTTTGTTTTGTCAAATACGTTGTATCGTTGTTCGGGCTTGTCCCTATTGTGAGCTGCCCTGAGTCCCTTCGGGGAGATGGGGCGGGATATAAAAATAAAGTTTATTATTATTATTTATTATAAATAGCCTCTGTGCCTTTGTCTCTGTGTTGTATGTCTAATGGCATTGAATGTTTGCCATGTACATTGTGATCTGCCCTGAGTCCCTTTTGGGATGAGAAGGACGGAATATAAATATTGTAAAAATAAATAAAAATTAAATTACCTCTCCCAAAGGGGACTCAAAGTGGCTTAACATAAAAGCATTAACACACAAATACAAATATGCATACATTAAAACAGAATTAAATATAAACAGTATTAAAAATTCACATTTAAAAACCATTCAAACCTATTCAGTATATATTCAAAGTTAAAACCACAGCTACCACGAAATTACCATGAAGTTGCATCAGATAACCTAGCAAATTCCCGAAAAGGATATATCTTTGGAAACTCCAATGCAACTCTATATTATGCTGGGACTAAAAAATCAGTTAATTTAATGGTGTTCAGTCATCTTTAGGTGACCATGGTTCTGCTATAAATGTATCCTTTGTGGTTACGGGTGTATTATTACTCATTTGTTCTGATTTTATGAGTTTTACTGTATCTTTAAATTATTTAATTTGATTGATGTTATTGGTTTTTTTATATTTGTTGTAATTGTTTTACTCTGTTTTGTTTTGGGCATTTCCCCATGTTAGCCACCCCGAGTCCCTTCGGGGAGATGGTGGCGGGATAGAAAAATAAAGTATTATTATTATTTCTTTTTTAAAAGACCCTTCTTTATCCATTGCATTTTGCCTGTAAATCCACACCCAGCAGCATTTGATCCAAAAAAAGTGGCAACACAAAAAGACAAGTTCTATGCCTTCTTCTGTCTTCTCTTTTTTTTCCTCTGCAGAGAAGCCTTAAAGAGACGGCAGCAACGAAGGCAGCCCACTGGCTCTGGACCGCTGTACATCAGGGCCTCAAGGCTATTGGATTGCTGTCAGGCTAAGTGCCGGCAATCAGAATCGCTTGCTCTTCTGTCTTCTGCAATATCTCACCGATCAATACAGTAATGGAGCAGACGGAGCGGGGAGAGGGGGCTGCTCCCAGACCGCCTTGGGCACATTGAGTTCCTTAAGGGGCCATAAGATACCATTGCTTCTGGAGGGATCTGAGACGGCGTTTGGATGCCCAAACGAAGCCCAAAAATCCTACTATGGTTCCACTTTGCAGCCTGATATGCGTCTCATGTCAATGCGACAGGGAATCCACTCTGGCTTTGGAACAAACATGGACAAACAACCTACTGGGTGTTAGGAATTGTGGGAGTTGAAGTCCAAAACACCTGGAGGGCTGAAGTTTACCCAGCCTGAACTAGACTCCTATTGATGCAGCCTCGTATTGCATTGGCCTTCTTTCTGTGTGATGAAATAGATTGGCCACTATTTTTCTGCACAAAAACTCTTTTTGCCAAGAAAAAATAGTATTCTTCACGCAAATGAAAATTTCGCAAAACTATCAAAAAAAATTGCAACAACCACAAAAATGAAAATCTCACTTTGGGCAACTAGTTTTTCAGTGGGCATGTTCACGGTTTCTAAACAGTATTCAACAGTAATTGTGGGACTTGAAGTCCAAAACACTTGGAGGGCCGAAGTTTGCCCAGCCTGAACTAGACTCCTATTGATGCAGCCTCGTATTGCATTGGCCTTCTTTCTGTGTGATGAAATAGCTTGGCCGCTATTTTTCTGCACAAAAACTCTTTTTGCCAAGAAAAAGTACTGCAGTGTTCTTCACGCAAACAAAAATTTCGCAAAACTATCAAAAAATTGCAGCAACCACAAAAATGAAAATCTCACTTCGGGAAACTAGTTTTTCAGTGGGCATGTTCACGGTTTCTAGACAGTATTCAACAGGAATTGTGGGAGTTGAAGCCCAGTTTAGATCTGATTGCGCCTAGCTGCTATTTAGTATTGTATTTTATGAATATTGCTGTAAATTAATTAGTTAACTATTTTAATTGATTTGTATTGTATTTTATATTTTTATATACGTGTGTTTTATTGTAAGTCACCCCGAGTCCCCTTTTGTGTGAGAAGGGCAGGATACAAATGTTGAAATAAATAAATAAATAAATAAAACACTTGGAGGGACTAAGTCTACCCATGACTAGTCTATAGTTTATCAAACTAGTATAACTGTGAAGAGGTGTCTCTATTGCAGAACGAATATGGTTTGACCACATTTTAGCTGCTGTGGCTCCATACTTTGGAATCATGGAAGTTATAGTCTTGTCAGGGCTTCAGCCTTCTCGAGCAAGAAGCACCTGTGCCTCACCAAAAGTGGGATTTGTGTATCGATAGTGTTTAAATGAAATTTGTGTCTTGCCTCTATTGCATACTGATTGCATCATCCAGAGTGTAACATAGTCTGGAAAGAGTTAATTGCTGAGAAGTTGTGATGACCTTGATGTGTGGCTGGAACTGGGGAGTGTCCAGACACAAGTGGGTGTGCATTGCTGATTGCATCAATTCTGTTCTGAGTAGAGTTGAGTTCTGTTTGCCTAGAGTGAGAGTCCTGTGTTTGTCTGCAAGTCTGTTTGTCTTGATTATTACTGCATATAGTAAAACTTTGTATATAGTTTTACTAACGTCTCTGGGTGTCACTTCGTTCTGCGTTCCACTGATTCCATCCAACTACTGCTGCGCTGCAATTACTCTGACACAAACTACAAATCCCAAGATTCCATAGCACTGTGGCATAGCAGTTAAATGGGGTCTAACTGTATTAATCATACACAGTCTAAGACAGGGGTCCTCAAACTTTTTAAGCCGAGGGCCGGTCCACAATCCTTCAGACTGTTGAGGGGCCGGATTATCATTTGGAGAAAAAAAAATACAAACAAATTCCAATGCACACTGCACATGTCTTATTTGTAGTGCAAAACAACAACAAGAACAAGAACAATGAAAGAACAATACAATATTTAAAATAAAATCAATTTTAACCAACATACATTTATCAGGATTTCAAGGGAAGTGTGGTCCTGCTTCTGGCCAATGAGATAGTCAAGTTAATTAGGATTGTTGTTGTTGTTGTTGTGTGCCTCTCAGACTTTGGGCGAGCCTAAGTCTAAAATTTATTTATTTAATATTTATTTATTTATTTACTGCATTTATTTACTACATTTGTATCACACCCTTCTCACCCCAAAGGGGACTCAGAGTGGCTTACAAATTATATGTACATACAATATATTATATTATTAGCATAGCACAATATAAGCACTATATAAGCATTATATATTATTATATTGTAATATACGACTATATTGCAATCTTAGTAGTAATATTACATGTAATATAAAATACAATTATAATAGTATATTCTTTTATTATATTGTATTACATTATAATGTATACTACTATACTGTAATATTATTAGTAATATTATATGTAATATCTATATATATAAAAGAGTGATGGCATCACGGCGATTCACAAAACAACAAAAGTACAGGCCCCCCAACCTCAAAATTTGACAACACAACCCATCATCCAAGCCTCAAGGTTGATACAACAAAAAGAAAAGAAAAATAAAGTCTTAATTAGAGGGAGAGCAATAATTTTTTTATCCAATTGCTGCCAGTTTAGAGGGCTAATCTCTGCCCACTTGGTTGCCTAGCAACCAAGGGACAGCCAGGTTTCAGTTAGGGGACAGGCTGATTTAGGCCTCACTTAGGCTTCTTCCACAGATTATCTAATTTGCACTGGATTATATGGCAGTGTAGACTCAAGGCCCTTCAACACAGCTATATAACCCATTTATAATCTTATATTATCTGCTTTGCACTGGATTATCTTGACTCCACACTACCATATAATCCACTTCAGTGTGCATTTTATACAGCTGTGAAGAAGGAGCCTCATATAATCCAGTTCTGAGCAGATAATATAAGATTAGAAATATACAGTAGAGTCTCACTTATCCAACGTAAACAGGCTGGCAGGATAAGTGAATATGTTGGATAATAAGAAGGGATTCAGGAAAAGCCAATTAAACATCAAATGAGGTAATCGTTATACAAATTAAGCACCAAAACATCATATTATACAACAAATTTGACAGAAAAAGTAGTTCCATGCGCAGTAATGCTATGTAGTATTTACAGTAGAGTCTCACTTATCCAACACTCGCTTATCCAACGTTCTGGATTATCCAACGCATTTTTGTAGTCAATGCTTTCAATATATCGTGATATTTTGGTGCTAAATTCATAAATACAGTAATTACTATATAGCATTACTGTGTACTGAACTACTTTTTCTGACAAATTTGTTGTCTAACATGATGTTTTGGTGCTTCATTTGTAAAATCATAACTTAATTTGATGTTTAATAGGGTTATCCTTAATTCCTCATTATCCAACATATTCGCTTATCCAACGGTCCGTTTATGTTGGATAAGTGAGACTCTACTGTACTGTATTTACAAATTTACCACTAAAATATCACAATGAATTTAAAACACTGACTACAAAAACATTGATTATGAAAAGGCAGACTGCGTTGGATAATCCAGAACATTGTATAAGCGAATGTTGGATAAGTGAGATTCTTCTTTAATATGAAATAATTACTGGGATAGAATAATGCAGAACAATATAATCTCTAAAACCAGGACAGTAAATAAACAGGGGAATTCCACACAGGAAACAATCAGGGCCAGCTAACACCTCCCAACAAAAAATTCACTCAGGGAGGAAACAGCCAGGCTTTAAAGCTGCAAGGCCATTACATCCTAATCATTTTTCCTAATTGCAGCATTCATACTTGCCTCCAACAAACAAAAAAAAACCAATCAGAAATATTGTATATTCACAACCTTTAGGAAATAATATCCCCTGATGGCGCAGCGTGTTAAAGCGCTGAGCTGCTGAACTTCTGGACCGAAAGGCCACAGGTTTGAATTGGGGGAGCGGTGAGAGCCCCCACTGTTAGCCCCAGCTTCTGCCAACCCAGAAGTTCGAAAACATGCAAATGTGAGTGCATCAATAGGTACTGCTCCGGCGGGAAGGTAACGCTGCTCCATGTAGTCATCCCACATGACCTTGGAGGAGTCTACGGACAACGCCGGCTCTTCGGCTTAGAAATGGAGATGAGCACCAACCTCCAGAGTCAGACACGACTGGACTTAATGTCTGGGGAAAACCTTTACCCTTGACCTTAACTACCACCAATTCCTCAATACTTTATTTCCCATACCACCAGACTTTGCCACAGCAACGCGTGGCCAGGCACAGCTAGTAGAATATATAATTAATATTATTATATGGTATTATTATTACTGTTATATTGTATTACATTATAATATTATTATCAATATTATATGTATATAAATATATTATATTTTGAAACTGAGGGCGTGTGATGCCTCATGGGCCTTGTAGTCCTGCTCCTAGTGCCATCGTGGCAGATGAAGACGAAAACATGAGATTGTTGGCGGGAAAACGAGACCCCAATATAGGTGCTTGACGCGGGAGTATCTTTGCGGAGTCAACAGATCAGCTTCAGGAGTGAGATCGTGTGTGGACTTCGTAACCCAAGTTCCTTGTTTCCCGGATTAAATAATCAAGACTTGCCTCGCTTGCTTTTAACCACGGACCTTGTTCCAAGAATCATTGTTTGCCTTGTATCCAGCCTTGTTTCCAGCCTTGTTGTCAAGCTACCTAGGACTCCAGAGACTCAGACATTTCCCCACACTATTGCTTGGCAATAGTGTGTGTTTCGGTATTGGATAAAGAACTTTGAACTCTAATATCATTTATTGGACAATACATTTTTGGACTATATTTGACCTCATTTGAAAGGTCTGCTTCTGAACTATATTCTTCACTTGTTTTTATTGCTTTTATATATTTCCTTAATAAAGATATTAGATAGAGATTGGCCTCCGTGTATGGTTCTTGGTGCTCTGCTGCCAGGGGTCTGACAGGGCAGGGGCCAGGTAAATGACCTCGGAGGGCCACATCCGGCCCCCGGGCCTTAGTTTGGGGACCCCTGGTCTAAGACAATAAATAAGTAGCTGATGCCTATCTCTTTGGGAAAGGTTTAGCAATGGCACAAAAGCAGGTTAGACTAGATGCCCTTTGGGGGTCCCTTCCAAATCTCAACTCTAAATATGCACAAACAGTGTTCCTTTTCCTTTCCATTGATTCCTCTAGGAGTCAGGATGGAAGCCTAAACAAAAGTAAATGCTCCTGGGTCTTTCTCCAGACTAAAAGAAGTATCAGGAGGGTTCTTTTTAAAAGGATTTGCTAAAGACAGGGAGGGATGCTTGAGAGAGGACCGGTGGCCCTCAGTCAGCCCTTCCTGCATTTAACTCTGTCTGCCAGATGTTGGAGCTTAACGGCACATGATGGATATCCAGTCCGTCACAAACCTTGGAGCAAATTTCCTCCTGGGTTTTTAAAGAAGCCAATTGAAAACATCAATTACATGCTGCAGCCTTTAAGACACAGGAATGTTAACAGCTGACCAAAAAAAAAGAGGACTGGAAACTTCGGTTCATTTTCCAAAAGTGGCAAAAGAAGAACGATGCAACATTATCTGCTTTGAACTGTATGATATGAGTTCAAAGAATAGTCTGGATTTTATATGGCAGTGTAGAAGGGGATTATGAAAGATTATGAAAGAATAATAAAGTCCAACTTCTAGTTCAGGTTTTTTTTTTTTGTTGTGATCTTACATTTATGTTTGACGTGCAATGCAACCATTATGTTGAATGGAGGACTGAGATGGAAATGGACGCAGCACCAAGTCTTCCTCCACTTGTACCTCTAAATGCTTACTGGCATCTTTGAACAATGTGCCTCTATGTACAAAAATGTGCAATACAAAACTATGCATAATACCATCCCATGCACAACCTTGCTTCTAAAGTGCTGCAATGGACAAAAATAACCAACTGTTTCTTGGGAATTGTAGTTTTTCAAGGCCTTTCACCTTCTCTTCAACACGGATTTACCAAAAACAAGTCATGCCAGACTAATCTGATCTCTTTTTTCGACAGAGTTACGAGTTGGGTCGATACAGGGAATGCTGTGGATGTAGCGTACTTGGATTTCAGTAAGGCCTTCGACAAAGTCCCCCACGACCTTCTGGCAAACAAACTAGTAAAATGTGGGCTAGACAAAACTACGGTTAGGTGGATCTGCAATTGGCGAAGCGAACGAACCCAAAGGGTGCTCACCAATGCGTCGTCTTCATCATGGAAAGAAGTGACAAGTGGAGTGCCGCAGGGCTCCGTCCTGGGCCCGGTTCTGTTCAACATCTTTATTAACGACTTAGACGAAGGGTTAGAAGGCACGATCATCAAGTTTGCAGACGACACCAAACTGGGAGGGATAGCTAACACTCCAGAAGACAGGAGCAGAATTCAAAACGATCTTGACAGACTAGAGAGATGGGCCAAAACTAACAAAATGAAGTTCAACAGGGACAAATGCAAGATACTTCACTTCGGCAGAAAAAATGGAAATCAAAGATACAGATTGGGGGACGATGCCTGGCTTGACAGCAGTGTGTGCGAAAAAGACCTTGGAGTCCTCTTGGGGAAGAAGTTAAACATGAGCCAACAATGTGATGCAGCAGCTAAAAAAGCCAATGGGATTCTGTCCTGCATCAAGAGGGGATTAGCGTCTAGATCCAGGGAAGTCCTGCTCCCCCTCTTTCTATTCTGCCTTGGTCAGACCACTTTACCTGGAATCACACTGTGTCCAATTCTGGGCACCGCAGTTGAAGGGAGATGTTGACAAGCTGGAAAGCGTCCAGAGGAGGGCGACTAAAATGATTAAGGGTCTGGAGAACAAGCCCTATGAGGAGCGGCTTAAAGAACTGGGCATGTTTAGCCTGCAGAAGAGAAGGCTGAGAGGAGACATGAGAGCCATGTACAAATACGTGAAGGGAAGTCATAGGGAGGAGGGAGCAAGCTTGTTTTCTGCTGCCCTGCAGACTAGGACACAATGGAACAAGGGCTTCAAACTACAGGAAAGGGGATTCCACCTGAACATCAGGAAGAACTTCCTCACTGTGAGAAGGGCTGTTCGGCAGTGGAACTCTCTGCCCCGGACTGTGGTGGAGGCTCCTTCTTTGGAGGCTTTTAAGCAGAGGCTGGATGGCCATCTGTCGGGGGTGCTTTGAATGCGATTTCCTGCTTCTTGGCAGAATGGGGTTGGACTGGATGGCCCATGAGGTCTCTTCCAACTCTACTATTCTATGATTCTTCCAACGACTGCAAAACAAAAACTCTGAAGATTCCTTAGCACTGAGCCCTGGTGTCAAACTGCATTAATTCAACAGTGTAGATGCATCCAAAGTTGACTTGCTGGGAAATAACAGCGACAAGTTCCCAAAGGAATTGTGACCAATGTGTGTACAACATATTTAAAAGGCAATACAGTAGAGTTTCACTTATCCAACATAAATGGGCCAGCAGAACATTGGATAAGCAAAAATGTTGGATAATAAGGAGGGATTAAAGGAAAAGCCTATTAAACATCAAATTAAGTTATGATTTTAGAAATTAAGCACCAAAACATCATGCTTTACAACAAATGGATAGAAAAAGCAGTTCAGTACACGATAGCGTTATGTAATAATTACTGTATTTATGAATTTAGCACCAAAATTTTGCTATGTATTGAAAAATTGACTACAAAAACATTGACTACTAAAAGGCAAACTGTGTTGGATAATACAGAACCTTGGATAAGTGAGACTCTACTGCAATTGGTCCCTTCTGCAAACTTCCAGAAGAAATAATTAGCCTTCTTTTTTGGCCAGAAAAAGGGGCAATTCATGGGAATTGAAGTATGGAATCCAAACAGACCTCACGTGTTTCTCCATTGGCATCTATGCGCAATGTGCTTCTATGCACATCCATGTGCAACACATGCCTATATCAATATTCCACTCTGAGCAAAAACAAAGTCCAGCTGCTTATGCAAACAACAACCAAGAAAGTCAATATGTTTTTAAATGTGCTAGAAAAAAAAGTTTTACAGATATAATGGACTGCCGAAAAGAACTATGAGGAGAGACGGATAAGAAATAATAATAATAATAATAATAATAATAATAATAATAATAATAATGACCCAAAATGTAGACTGTGCAAGGAAACCGACGAAACCATTGATCATATCCTCAGCTGCTGTAAGAAAATCGCACAGACAGACTACAAACAGAGGCACAACTATGTGGCCCAAATGATTCATTGGAACTTATGTCCCAAGTACCACCTCCCAGCAGAAAAGAACTGGTGGGATCACAAACCTGCAAAGGTATTGGAGAATGAGCATGCAAAGATACTGTGGGACTTCTGAATCCAGACTGACAAAGTTCTGGAACACAACACACCAGACATCACAGTTGTGGAAAAGAAAAAGGTTTGGATCATTGATGTTGCCATCCCAGGTGACAGTCGCATTGACAAAAAACAACAGGAAAAACTCAGCCGCTCTCAGGACCTGAAGACTGAACTTCAAAGACTCTGGCAGAAACCAGTATAGGTGGTCCCGGTGGTGATGGGCGCCTTGGGTGCTGTGCCATCTCAGCTGGCATTTGGAACAATAGACATTGACAAAATTACGATCTGCCAACTGCAAAAGGCCACCCGACTGGGATCTGCGCGCGTCATCCGAAAATACATCACACAGTCCTAGACACTTGGGAAGTGTTCGACTTGTGATTTTGTGATATGAAATCCAGCATGTCTATCTTGTTTTCTGTGTCATAATAAAATAATAATAATAATGCAGACTGTGCAAGGAAGCTGACGAAACCATTGATCATAACCTCAGCTGCTGTAAGAAAATTGCACAGATTGACTACAAACAGAGGCACAACTATGTGGCCCAAATGATCCATTGGAACTTATGCCTCAAGTACCACCTCCCAGCAGTAAAGAACTGGTGGGATCACAAACCTGCAAAGGTAATAGAAAATGAACACGCAAAGATACTGTGGGACTTCCAAATCCAGACACTTGGGAAGTGTTCGACTTGTGATTTTGTGAAACGAAATCCAGCATGTCTATCTTGTTTGCTGTGTCATACAATGTCATTGTGTCAATAATAATTTAAATGGATCCTAGAAGAAAGCCCTTTCCACCCTTGCTTTATAGGATGGGCATATCTCCATTCTCAATACGGATGGGATAAAAGAAGAGAAGAGACGAGTGCATTCCCTTCTGTTGTGTCGCCCACCGACTAGCGTGGAGTGAGGCCCATGTATGCATGTGTGAGCACATGATTACCATGTCTACCTGCTGTCAGTGCCAGAAGACGCAAGGGAGCGGAGGGGGGAAGCAGCAAGGGAAGCTTGGTTTCATCACAGCCCGGATACGACAGGTAGCTTAAGTATGATGAATGGCCGGCCGAGACTAGCGACTAGCCCCGCACCGAAGTCTTGGGGAAAGAAAGGAGGGAGGGATGAAAGGCAGCTCCATAAAGGCAGAAGCTCACGTCAGAACGGATATCGCTCTCCTGGGAGGTGGGGAGTGGGATGCAAGGAGGTCCTCTGTCAAGGGTCTCTTCTCACCCTTGTATTTCCTAATGATGCTGTGATAGAATCATAGAAGACTTGGAAGACACTCTAAAGGCCACCCAGTCCAGCCCTATTCTGCAAGGCAAGAGGACACAATCCAAGCCCTCCCTATAGACGATGACTACACTCCAAGGCAACCTATATTTCACTGCTGAACTGCTCTGACCATCAGGAAGTTCTTCCTAAGGTTTACATGGAATCTCTTTTCCTGCAATTTTTTTTTGAATTTTTTAAAAATTATTTTAGAAATTATAACAGACATTCATGAAAGTGAAAAACAAGAAGTAAATTAAAATACACACATATAAAAAAGAAAAAAATACAGAAAGATATAAAGATTTACACTGTAGTGTACAGCCAGCACTTGTTAAACTAATGGATATTCACAGGGTGGCTGTACCATTGTTCTACCTTAACTTATCCTTGTCCCCCAAACCCCTCACCCGTGAGCCCAACCCCCTAGACCTCCGATACCCCTCAGTAAGGATCACGTAACTTAACCATCAACTACCCATGTATCTTCTTTCACTAAATCCCCTTTATGGCAGTCATCAAATCTACCTTTGTCTTCTTTTCCAGATACCCAAGTGCCAGCCTCCATTTGTTTACAAAGTCTTCATTATTTCCTGCAATTTGAACCATTGGTTCCATTGTGTCCCAGTCTCCTCAGCATCAGAAAACAAACTTTCCCTTTCCTCCTCAATGGGACATCTTTTCTCGATGGGACATGGCCCTCATGTCCCCTTCTTCCAGCCTTCTCTTCTCCAGGTTAAATACCCCCACCTCCCTAAGGTGTTTCTCATAGAGATTAATGGTTTCCAGACTTCAAACCATTTTGGGAACCCTTCTCTGGACATGTTTTGACTTGTCAATATCAATATTGGAAGATCCTACTGCCTAGGAGTCCGCTGGAGTCTCCGGATGGATCTACACTGCCATATAATCCAGATGATCATATCAGATAATCCACACTGTCTGCTTTGGACGGGATTATGTAAGTCTCCACTGCCCTATAATCCAGTTCAAAGCAGATACTCTGGGTTTTATATGGCAGTGTAGATCCAGCCTCCTTCTCTGGAGGTTTTTACACAGAGGCTGGATAACTATCTATCAGGAGGCCTTGGATTTTGTATCCCTGCCCTGCAGAATGGGGTTAGACTGGATGTCCCACCAACTCTAATGGACTACAGACTGTCTGAGAATCTGGTGGAGTTTTCTTCTCTGGAGGTTTTCCAACCGAGGCTGAAGGGACATCTGTCAGGAAGGCTTGAATGGTGGATTTCTTTGTAGCAGAATCAGACTATACTGGATGGCCTTTGAGGATCCCTTCAAACAAGTCTAGGTAGTGGAACATAGACTATCGTAAGGTCCAGTCGAGTTTACTTCTCTGGAGGTTTTTCAATGGAGGCTGGATGTTCATTGATCAGGAGGGTTTGGATTGTGTCTTCCTGGAACAGACATCCTGAGGAGTGAGGTTGAATGGGCCTTAAGAAGCACTGCTAATAACAAGGCAGCTGAGCTGTTTAAAGTCTTGAAAGATGATGCTGTCAAGGTGATGCATGCCATATGCCAGCAAATATGGAAAACTCAAGAATGGCCATCAGATTGGAAAAAATCAACTTATATCCCCATACCAAAAAAGGGAAATGCTAAAGAATGCTCAAACTTCCGTACAGTGGCCCTTATTTCCCATGCCAGGAAGGTAATGCTCAAGATCCTGCAAGGCAGACTCCAGCAAGACATGGAGCGAGAGCTGCCAGATGTCCAAGCTGGGTTCAGAAAAGGCAGAGGAACCAGAGACCCAATGGCCAATATCCGCTGGATAATGGAGGAAGGCAGGGAGTTCCAGAAAAACATCTACTTCTGCTTTATTGACTATTCTAAAGCCTTCGACTGTGTGGATCATAATAAACTGTGGCATGTTCTTGGTGGTCTGGGGAGACCAAGTCCCCTTGTCTGTCTCCTGAGAAATCTGTATAAAGACCAAGTAGCCACAGTCAGAACAGACCACGGAACAGGAGACGGGTTCCAGATTGGGAAAGGAGTGCGGACATCAGGGCTGCATATGTTCACCCTCCCTATTCAACTTGTACGCAGAACACATCATGAGACGTGCGGGGCTTGAGGAATCCAAGGCTGGAGTTAAAATTGGTGGAAGAAACATTCACAACCTTAGGTATGCAGACGATACCACTCTGATAAAAGCTGAAAGTGAAGAGGAGCTGAGGATCCTTATCATCAAGGAGAAAGGAAGAAGAAAGGGCAAAAGCTGGGTTGCAGTTAAGCATCAAGAAAACCAAGATTATGGCAACCAGGCTGATTGACAAATGGCAAATAGAGGGAGAAAACGTGGAGGCAGTGACGGACTTTATACTTCTAGGTGCGAAGATGACTGCAGATGCAGACTGCAGCTAGGAAATCAGAAGACGTTTCCTTCTTGGGAGGAGAGCAATGGCCAACCTGGACAAAATAGTGAAGAGCAGAGACATTACACTGGCAATGAAGGTCCGCAGAGTCAAAGCCATGGTCTTCCCCATAGTAACCTATGGATGCGAGAGAGAGCTGGACCATAAGGAAGGCTGAGCGAAGGAAGAGAGACGCTTTTGGACTCTGGTGCTGGAGGAAAATCCTGAGAGTGCCTTGGACCTTGGCAAGAAGATCCAACCAGTCCATCCTCCAGGAAATGATGCCCAATGGCTGCTCACTGGAGGAAAGGATATTAGAGGCAAAGTTGAAGTATTTTGGCCACATCATGAGGAGTCAGGAAAGCTTGGAGAAGAGAATGATGCTGGGGAAAATGGAAGGAAAAAGGAAGAGAGGCCAACCAAGGGCGAGATGGATGGACGGTATCCTTGAAGTGACTGGCTTGACCTTGAAGGAACTGGGAGCAGAAACGGCTGACAGGGAGCTCTGGCCTGGACTGGTCATGAGGTCACGAAGAGTCAGAGACGACTATGTGAATGAAGAAGAAGAAGAGCCTGGCAGAAAGGGGGTTGGACTGGATGACACTTGGGGATCTCTTTCAACTTTAGAATTTTGACAAAATGTAGGTGTCAAGGTTGCGAATGGTAACTCTGAACCAAAGCCTATAACTTTTCCTAACAGCCCCTGACCATGCCGTAGCTCCCCATTTCCAGAGCCAGGGCTGCGGAGGGGTCTGTTGTCGCCAGGGCGGGCTTGTCATCCTGTGATAAATGGCTCCAATTTGGTGTCCGCTTCCTGCTGTCGCTCTCCATCTGAGGTCCTCCCTTCTCCCCGGCATTTGTTCCCTGCCCAGAGGCATTAGCTACGCTTTGGCCAAGGATGGAGGAAGAAAACAGCCACCTCTTCAGGCCGCTTGAAGGGTCGGCCTCCTTTGAGCCAGGATTTCTACTTGCAAAGAGAGGCACGCGGGTGGAGAACTGGCCCACTCCTATTTATTTTATTTTATTTTATTTATTTACAGTATTTATATTCCGCCTTTCTCACCCCAAAGGGGACTCAGGGTGGATCACTTTATTTATTTATTTATTTATTTACAGTATTTATATTCCGCCCTTCTCACCCCGAAGGGTGGATTACAATGAACACATATATGGCAAACATTCAATGCCAACAGATAAACAACATACAGTAGACAGACTCAGAGGCATTTTTAACATTTTTCCAGCTTCACGATTCCGGCCACAGGGGGAGCTGTTGCTTCACCGTCCACTAGTGGCTGTACTTCCTCATTCCTTTCCTCGTGTTTTGCTGGCAGTTTTATGGTGTTGTAAATTAGTTAAATTAGCCTCCCCGCATAAAGAGTCCCTAAATTTCCCTACTTGACAGATGCAACTGTCTTTCGGGACTGCATAGGTCAACAGCAAGCCGGGCTATTTAATGGTCGGGGGCTTAACCCGACCCGGGCTTCGAACTCATGACCTCTCGGTCAGTAGTGATTTATTGCAGCTAGTTACTAGCCAGCTGCGCCACAGCCTTATATTACACATATAAGGCAAACATTCAATGCCTTAACATAGAACAAAGACAAAGACAAACGCAGGCTCCGAGCTGGCCTCGAACTCATGACCTCTTGGTTTGAGTAATTTGTTGCAGCTGGCAGCTCACCAGCCTGCGCCACAGCCCACACTCCTAGTGCCTGCGTCTGATCATTTCTAAAGTCTGTGGCATATAATAGCTCTTGCACTCCTTGCATCAATTGTATTCCAAAGGAACACAAGATCCACACAGATTAGCATTTCTAGTTCCACCAAATATATACCTCTGGAAGGATCAGAAAAGGGAACGATGAAAGATGATTATGGGGTGAAACAGATATTGAGGTCTTAGTAGATCACAACTAAAAAGGAACTGACTACATTGGACAACACACATTTTACTGCCTCAAATGTTAGACCGAATTCCGGTTCTATACCTGTGACCAGTTTGAGGAATATAGAACATCTGCTATATGTCAGATGCCATCTGCCCACCCATAGGAAACCATAATAACCATATCTAAGAAACTAGAATTAGTGCAGTGTGTTGTCGAAGGCTTTCATGGCCGGGATCACAGAGTTGTTGTGTGTTTTCCGGGCAGTGTGGCCATGTTCCAGAAGCATTCTCTCCTGACGTTTCACCCACATCTATGGCAGGCATCCTTAGAGGTTGTCAGGTCTATTGGAAACTAGGTTTTGAAGATATATAAACCTTCCTTTCTTAGTTTTCCAACATACCTCACAACCTCTGAGGATGCCTGCCACAGATGTGGGCGAAACGTCAGGAGAGAATACTTCTGGAACGTGGCCATACAGCCCGAAAAACATACAACAACCCTGAAAATTAGTGCAGTCTATCCAATGCCATTTACTGAATCAGCACCACAAATAACTCCAGGAACAAGCCTAAAAAGCAAGACACCAAGAAATTGTTGTTGTTGTTGTTGGGCCGTGCACTTCAGATGGAGATGTCAATAAATAAAACCGGATGCTTTAGCATCTAAAACAAATGCTCCATCACTAAGTTGGAACCAATGATTCAAAAAGTTGCATTTTCTGCAAGTTGAACATGATGGAAAAATCCTTAAACCAGAAACATACTACTTGCCTATTATCATAATAATTGCACATCACACACTTTTTTCTGGAGATTCTTCTGGAGATGATCTGGCTAGATACTGTAATGTTTTCATTCCTTCCCATCCTTTTTTAAAACAGATGGATAAAAATCCTTTTTATTTGCTTTTCGTTCGCAAATTAAAACCTTTCTGTGGAGCCAGGCCTTCCCAGATGAATGATAATAGGCAGTGGCAGTTTGATAAATATTTTGATAATATTTGACAAATAACTTCAGTAGCTGAGGATAACTTTAAATGGTGCTTGCTGTAAGTTTTTTAATTGTTTTATTTGATATGTTAATTGAGTTTTTTAATATTAGGATGTTTTAACTGATTATTTATTGTGGCTGGATGTATTTGTATGTATTTTATATGTTCTACACTGCTTTGAATCCCACCCACGGGAGAAAAGCAAGTCTCCTGTATCAATAGAACAATATAATAATATATAATATTCATATTATACTATACAGTAGAGTCTCACTTATCCAACATTCACGTAGCCAACATTCTGGATTATCCAACGCAGTCTGCCTTTTAGTAGTCAATGTTTTTGTAGTCAATGTTTTCAATACATTGTGATGTTTTGGTGCTAAATTGGTAAATACAGTAATTACTACATAACATTGCTGTGTATTTAATTGCTTTTTCTGTCAAATTTGTTGCCAAACATGATGTTTTGGTGCTTAATTTGTAAAATCATAACTTAATTTGATGTTTAATAGGCTTTTCCTTAATCCCTCCTTATTATCCAACGTTCTGCTGGCCCGTTTATGTTGGATAAGTGAGACTCTACTGTACTAATATTATCACATATTGTATATACATATAATATTGTAAATAACATTATAATGTAATACAATATAATAAAAGAATATACTATTATAATTGTATTTTTATATTACATGTAATATTACTACTAAGATTGCAATATAGTCGTATATTACAATATAATAATATATAATGCTTATATAGTGCTTATATTGTGCTATGCTAATAATATAATATATTGTATGTATATATAACTTGTAAGCTGCCCTGAGTCCCCTTCGGGGTGAGAAGGGCAGGTTATAAATGTCGCTAATAAATAATAATAATAATAATAATAATAATAATAATAATAATAATAATAATTTTTATAGCAAGAACCTTATTAAGGGCCCTTCCACACAGCCATATAACCCAGAATATTATTTTATTTTATTTTATTTATTTACAGCATTTATATTCCGCCCTTCTCACCCCGAAGGGGACTCAGGGCGGATCACATTACTCATATAGTTAAACATTCAATGCCTTTTAACATAGAACAAAGACAAGACAAACATAGGCTCCGAGCGGGCCTCGAACTCATGACCTCCTGGTCAGAGTGATTCATTGCAGTGATTCATTGCAGCTGCTCTCCAGCCTGCGCCACAGCCCGAGCCCAATCTATTAAGGCAGATTATCCATGATATCTGCTTTGAACTGGATTATCAGGTGCTGAGAGGAAACACATCAAATGCACAGTGAAATATCTCAAAACGAATGGGAAATAATGCTACCTTTGGCAAGCGCTCGGGGTCTCCGGGGTGCCGTGGGATCACCTTTTGCAAACGCTGGAACCCGTAGTCAATGGTGGGCTCATTCAGGGCTATGGGCAGAAAGAAAAAGACACGAAGATGAAATGGGAAACAACAAACTACCAAGAGAGTGGATTTAAATGTCTTTTGCTTTAATATACAGATATATATATATATATATATATATATATATATATATATATATATATATATAGGCTTCCAAGATGGATCTAGCTCAGGCATGGGCAAACTTTGGCCCTCCAGGTGTTTTGGACTCCAACTCCCACAATTCCTAGCAGCCTATCGGCTGCTAGGAATTGTGGGAGTTGGAGTCCAAAACACCTGCAGGGCCAAAGTTTGCCCATGCCTGAGCTAGATCCGCACTGCAGAATTAATGCAGTTTGATCCCAGTTTTAACTTGCCATGACTCAATTTTATGGAATCCTGTGTATTTTAGCTTTACAAGGTCTCGAGCCTTCTCTATGGGTGCCACACCACACTGCCCAGGATTCCCGACAGTTAAAGTGGTGCCAAACTGTATTAATTCTACAGTGCAGATGCAGACTTTGTGTCACTTAGAGAAAAAGTGGGATGTGTATTGTTGGCGCCTCTGAATGAGAGACTTCAGAGAGACGCAAGGCCTTTGATTTTGCAAATTCTGGGGAATCTGAAAAATGCAAATTAAATATACTGGAATTACTCAAGTCTAATGCGCACAATTTTCAAAACCCTGAAGCCACTCGAATATAATCCGACCTGAATATAAGCCGAGGCACCTAATTTTGCCACAAAAAAACTGGGAAATCATTGACTCCAGTATAAGCCGAAAGTGGTAAATTTCAGAAATAAAAATAGATACCAAAAAATTACATTAATTAGGCATCAGTAGGTTAAATGTTTTTGAATATTTACATCAAGCTTTAATTTAAGATAAGACTGTCTAACTCTGATCAAATCATTATTCTCATCTTCTTCAATGTAAATGTGCTTATGTATCCTTTTAATAATAATAGAGTAAAATAATACATGTAATAATAATAATAATAATAATAATAATAATTACAGGAAAATAATACATGTAATAATAGAGTAAAATAATCAATGCAATAATAATAATAAGATCAAAGTGAAATAATAAATGTATTATTAATAATAAAAATAGAGTAAAATAAATGTAATAGTAGCAACAATAATAGAGAAAAATAATAAATGTAATAATACCAATAATAATAGAGAAAAATAAATGTACCATATATTCTGGAGTATAAGCTGACCCAAATATAAGCCAACCAGGATCCTCAGCCGAGTATAAGCCGAGGGGGGCTTTTTTAGTCCTAAAGAAAAGGCTGAAAAACTAGGCTTATATTGGAGTATATACAGTATTTGCTGCCAAATGTGATGCACAATAGCAAAAAAGTGCACATTTTGTAATTTAGAACAATGGAAATGAAAGCCTTGGGGTGCATCTATGCTGCAAAAATGAATTTACAGTACTGTAATTGCCTTGGTTCAATGCTATGGGATCATGGGAGCTGTAGTTTTACAAGGTCTTGAGCCTTTTCTGCCAAAGAATGCCGATGCCTCACCAAACTACAAATCTCAGGATCGCATAACATTGAGAAAAGGACATTTAATGAGAGGCGATGTCCCTCAAAGAGGAGATCTATGGACTCCTGAAGTAGCTTTCCCTTTTGTTTTGGCTCAGCACTAAGATGACCGTATGACCCAAATCTAGTGCACACCTTAATTTGGGGGAGATAATTTAGTCAAAATTACTATGGCGCAGGCTTGTTCGTAGCCAGCTGCAATAAATCACTATGACCAAGAGGTCATGAGTTCGAGGCCAGACCATGTCGGAGTGAGCACCTGAACATTAAAATAAAAAATAGCCCTGCTCATTGTTGACCTAAGCAACCCAAAAGATAGTTGCATCTATCAAGTAGGAAATTTAGGTACCACTTATGTGGGGAGGCTAATTTAACTAATTTGTGACACCATAAAAATCTGTTGGAGTATGGTTGTATTTGTATGAAATGTAAATCAAGTGTTTACTGCTGATGAGCTAGAGTGTGTATTTTCAGTAATGAAATAGTTAACAGCAGGCTAGTTTTGACTGACAGCCTGTTGTGATTACTGTGACCTATCAGGCTTGATTTCCTGCCTTTGAGAGTTGGAACTTCCTCCGGACTGAGGAATGTTGTTATCTAATCTCTGTGGAGTTCGGCTTGAGCATTCGCTGGTGTTTTTTATTGGGATAATTGTTTTATTGCTTTGTTACTGTTATTTGTTTGTTTTATTGGGCCAGGCCCCATGTAAGCCGCCCCGAGTCCCTTCGGGGAGATGGGGCGGGGTATAAAAATAAAGTTATTATGTATTATTATTATTATTATTAAGATGGACTATGAATGCTATGCTCCGAAGCCGAGAATTGCAAACTGTAAATAGACATGTAAATAAAGTTAATCAACAGTTGGACTTTGTCTGCTGGAGTGTTTGTTTAACCAGTGCTGTTTCTCAGCATGGGAATACAGTCTGGAGAAGGAGGTGAGACCGGGATGATGAATTTTGGAATCCACTCCGCCTCCCATCATCCCCTGACAAAATCAACCAGCAGCGTTTGAAATGAGGAAGTACCCAAGGACTCGGTGCCACAGCAGATGATGAAGCAGCAACTCCCCCTGTGGCCAGAATCAAGCACATCCTCATGAAGTCAGAAGCTGGAAAATGTTAAATAGCCTCTGTGTCTCTGTTTGTCTCTGTCTCTATGTTCATATGGCATTGAATGTTTGCCATGTATGTGTACATTGCGATCCGCCCTGAGTCCCCTTCGGGGTGAGAAAGAAGGGCCGAAAAACCCACCGCTTGCCTCTTTTGTGTCCCCTTGTCTAATCTTGCTTGACTCTGCGGTGACAAAATTGCCCAGTCCCTCCCATCTGTCCTCATATGGCTTGCTTTCAAAGGAGATTGTGCTAATAACGGCAAGAATGGTGCACACAGAGGGAGACATGCATGCGCTGCTCTGCCTCTCTGATGCGCCTCCCCGGCCCAAGACGTCTCCATATCATCCAGCACAGAAAGCCAGGGTTCCCCCCCCCTTCCTCTATTTGCCCCCAAACCTGTCATTCATCTAAGAGGCACTCGCTCTCCTCCCCCCCCCCCCCCCCGCCCCCAGATTGGCGTGCTTCATTACGGGGCCGAGATGAAGATAGATTGCCTGATTTAGCGTAAACATATGCTGCAATTCCAGTTCTGGGCACCAGTAATTGGTATTGATTTTCTACCGCTTGCCGCCCCCCGCTTCAATGCCCCCCCCCCCAAAAGCCTTTCACAGGCCAAAGCACACGGGATTAAGCATGGAATGGGGAGTGCAGTGCGGATGGGGATAATGGCTTTGGGGTTGTGCTCCCAGGGCAGCGAAAGAGCCGGCAGAGAATATATATATATATACACACACATGAGGGCTGAATGAAAAGTAATGCCTCCGCCTTCGTTACTTGGGTTTGGATGGGAATATTTTAATAAATCAAACACAGAAATAATCCTTAGAATGTGCTCTTTAACTACCACTATTCACTTTTCCACATCATCACCAGACAATTGGATACATTTCTGCCAACAATGAACACGTTTTCTGAAGCCGTCACAGAAGAAGTCAACACTCTGTTTCCGCAACCGGCGTCTCACAGGACCCATCGGGCACAGATCTTCCGACAGCCAAACAAAGCAATAATGTGACCCACACGTTCTTGTGAAATGCCGATGATGCTTAAAATTTCTCCCTGAGTTCTTTTTTTCTTCTTCTTCATCATGGCCTTTTTTTTTAACAGAAGGAAATTAAACGAGTGGTGAAAATTAAAGTGTATAATAGTCAAATTTGGAAAAAAAAGAACTACAGTTCACAATTGCTGGTGGTTTGTGAACAGGTTGTGAAACAGTGAGCTTTTTGCTTTTGCTTTTTGGTGTATTTCTTTGCCAAGTACTTTGCATTTTTATATTGCCATTTGTTCAGATTTTTTTTCTTTTTTATATAAATATGGACATTTTAGCTTTATTTTTGGTTTTTGGTTTTTTCTCTCTCCCTTTTTGATCCTTTTTAAATCTCAGTTTTCCCACTTTCTATACAATCAAATGTTCTCACTCTTTTGATGTTAATTTATCTTATAAGGTAAAACTTCAATAAAAAATACATATTAAAAAAAAAATTCTCTCTGAGTGATACAATGATCGTCCTGAATCAATTTGTTATCCTTTTGCTTGTGAAACCCAGTGGTTGCTGTCACAGGGCGTCCAACCCTTTGTTTGTCACGCAAGTCAGATGTTTCCACCTCAAAATCTTTAAACTTACTCGCCTAACAACGCATAGGATTTGCATCAACACAGTCACCATAACCAGCTTGCCTTCTCTGATGAATCTCCTTTGGGGTGACACCTTTTGCAATCAAGGATTCAATGACTGCATGTTGCTTAAGTCGCATTGACCGACTGTCTGCACAGGGTTCCATACTTCACACTTTAACAACACAACCGTTCAATGCTAAGGATTCCCGCCAAATGGAACTAACTGTAGATGAGAGTCTACTGAACAAGTCAGTACCTGCCACAGACCAGGACTGTCATCTCCTGAGGAGTTACGAGGAGTTACTTTTCATTCAACCCTAGTGTGTGTGTGTGTGTGTGTGTGTGTGGCAGATCTCTTGCTCCCTGTGTGTCTCTGGGATTTATGGGGTACACAGATATGCATCTATATGACTTGAATTCGCCTGTTGACCTGCAATGACCCCATGAATTTCATTGGGTTTTCCTTAGGCAAAGAATACTCAAGAGATGGTTTTGACCTACAACGGTCTTGTGGTTTCAACCTACAATGATCTCATGAATTTCATAGGGTTTTCTTTAAGTAAGGAATATTCATATGTTATTTTTATTATTGGGTTGCTGTGAGTTTTTCAGACTGTACAGCCATGTTTGGGCTGTATGGAACATGGCCATACAGCCTGAAAAATTCATAGCAACCCAGTGATTCCGGCCACGAAAGCCTTCAACAACACATCATCATCATCATCATCATCATATTCATCATCATCATTATCTTCAGAGAAATGTTCCCATGATTTCCATAGGGTTTTCCTTAGGGAAGGAACACTTGGAAGAGTTTTCAACCTACAACAACCCCATGAATGTCATTTTTCTTAGACAAGTTTCACGGGTTTTTTCTCCTTATATAGACATTGCAGAACCTGGAGTATTGGTTAGCTGTTTCCCATCCTGGCACTAACCAGGGATAAGTCTGCTTAGCTTCCAAAATCAGGCGGGTTTACAAGCTGCCTGCTGACTTAGGGCAGATCCATGATTGTCCTAGGCTTTCCTTAAATAAGGGTTACTCCAAGGTGGCTTCACCCTTCTCTTATTCCGAAACTCAGCCTACAGTAGCTGGTATTTGTTGTCAGTCTCCCATCCAAGTACTAAACAGGACTGACCCTGCTTAGCTTCCAAGACCAGATGGGATCAGGTGCTTTTATTAGGGTACTTAAACCCTATTCTGTATATAGAAGCCTATGGAATTAATAGGGTTGCCATAAATCGACAGGTGACTTCAAGGCCTGCAAACACGTATGTCTTGAAGTCATATGGTGACCCCATGGATTCCATAGAGTTATCTTAAACAAGGAAGATTCAGAAGTGATTTGAAAATGAGCCTCTATCACCTGGGATGCATTGGTGGTCTCCCATCCAGGAACTAACCAGGGCTGTCCCTGCTTAGCTTCCAAGATCAGGGAAGAAATTTGGATGAAATCAACCTAGAGTGGGAAAAGACCCAAAGGGCCATCCGGTCCAACCCCATTCTGCCAGGCAAGAAGACACAATCAAAGCTTTCCGACAGATGGCCATCTGGATACGAAGTCCCAGGTCATTTAGAGGGTTTTGGACCATTATTAGAAGCTATCAGTCTTCTGGTATCATCCCTTCCCTTGCTGTGTGTTATACCCCAGCCGCCTTTGGGTTTTGAACCTGATTCAGAAATGAACTTTGACCAGGATGAAGCTTATTCTGACCTTTTACCCAGTTCTTCTAGGAGCTCCTTCCAATTACAGACCCCAGCTGTGGATAGCTCGGATGCTTCCTTAATTGGGAGAGATACTGAAAACATTACTCCCGTGGTAGAGCCAGATCTCCCGAGTTCCCCAGGGAATGTATCCTTTAACAGAAGGGAGTTTTTGCGTTGCGAAAGATCACAGAAACAGGAACTTCGAAGGAGTAAACGATTGGCATCTAGAGGGGATACTGGATAGGAGATTCCCTTGCGAACCTGCGGGGAGTTGGTTTCCCTTCGCTGTGATTAGATCTAAGTTCCATAAAAGTGTCTTACACGGTGAACAATTTGCGGTGTCAACGTAGTGTTTCCTTGAGAACACTTCACCGACTTCAGTTCCTGATTTCTCCAAGCCAAGCCTCCTGTTTCCTGGCGGCCAAGCCGAGCCGCGTCTCCCGATTGAACCGGAGTAAATTCACTTCCTTGCCTTGTTCCTGAATCAAGATTGGTTTTAACTCCGTCTCGTTCCTGCCTTGATGACAAAGACTACTAAGTGACTTCGGACCTTGTTCTTTGGACCTTGTTATTCACTCTTGCTTCCTCGTTGTTTTTCCCCGCTCAAGAACTTCCAAACAGTTTTGAGCGTGTTTCGGTTTCTGGACTTTGGACAATAATACTGGACCTTTCTCTTCAACTCTTTGGACTAATTCATACCAAATCATAAAGGACTATTGCTCACTCATCCTTTCCACTTATTCTTTCCTGAATTTATAATTGTTTTAATAAAGATATTATATGATTATTGGTCTCTGTTTGGTTTCCAGTGCTCACGCTGCCTTGGAGTGCAACACTGTGGGTCGATGGGCATAGATAATTCATGAATTGGAAATGGAGGGGGAAGAGGAAAGGAGGGAGGAATCCCCCCGGACCATTTGCACGGCAGAAGAATCACGCATCTTCCTCGTTCCTGCTCACGACTCCCCTGGGAACTTATGTATGCATGTATGTATGTATGTATGTATGTAGGAGAGACGGCACTCGTCTTTCTCTGAACTCGTCTATTTCCCTTTCCTTCTCTTGTTCCCACTCTCCGTCTCGATATAAAGCTCTTTGTATTTCTTCCTGGTGATTCTCTTCTCCTCACTCCTGATAGATTAGTATGTTTCATGCAGTGGGACTGCTGCATCCCGTATCAATAGAGCAGGGGACTGTTCTGAGTTTTAGTCAGAACCTGAACAGGTTCAGCACCTCGGATCCTCAGAACAAGTGAACCACCTTGAATGGCTCTTTTAAAGATCGGACTAAAACCCAGAACGGATCTGACATGGGAGCTTCCACCAACTACTACTGGCTTGGTGTTAATATGCTTACAGTCTCATGATGGGCTACCCTGAAGATATGACATGAAGTTGATGATGGGCTAGAAAAGCCAAATCCCCAAAATCTGAAATTTCTATTTGGACGACTATAATGCACTCTGCATGGTGCTAACTTTGGAAACTGTTCAGAAACTTTTAAACAGTCCAAAGTACCATAGTGAGAAACCTAACTATGGTCAGTTACTGGGAGAATATAGCTCCATTATGTAAAGAGCTTCACTGACTACTAGTTTGTTTTGGGTCACAATTCAAAGTGCATATACCGTATATTCTGGGAAATCTGAAACATGGAATTAAATATACTGGATTTACTCAAGTCTAATGTGCACCACAATTTTCAAAACCCTGAAACCAAAAAAAGCACTGTATATACTCGAATATAAGCCGACCCGAATATAAGCCGAGGCACCTAATTTTACCACAAAAAAACTGGGAAAACATTGACTCCAGTATAAGCCGAGGGTGGTAAATTTCAGAAATAAAAATAGATACCAATAAAATTACATTAATTGAGGCATCGGTAGGTTAAATGTTTTTGAATATTTACATAAAGCTCAAATTTAAGATAAGACTGTCCAACTCTGATCCAATCATTATTCTCATCTTCTTCAGTGTAAATGTGCTTATGCATCCTTTTAATAATAATAGAGTGAAATTATACATGTAATAATAATAATAATAAATACAGGAAAATAATATATGTAATAATAAATAGAGTAGAATAATAAATGCAATAATAAGATCAGAGTGAAATAATAAATGTATTAATAATAATAAAAATAGAGTAAAATAAATGTAATAGTAGCAACAATAATAGAGAAAAATAATAAATGTAATAATACTAATAATAATAGAGAAAAAGAGTACATGTACCATATATTCTCGAGGATAAGCGGACCCAAATATAAGCCAACCAGGACCCTCACCCGAGTAAAATAAATGTAATAGTAGCAACAATAATAGAGAAAAATAATAAATGTAATAATACTAATAATAATAGAGAAAAAGAGTACATGTACCATATATTCTCGAGGATAAGCGGACCCAAATATAAGCCAACCAGGACCCTCACCCGAGTAAAATAAATGTAATAGTAGCAACAATAATAGAGAAAAATAATAAATGTAATAATACTAATAATAATAGAGAAAAAGAATAAATGTACCATATATTCTCGAGGATAAGCGGACCCAAATATAAGCCAACCAGGACCCTCACCCGAGTAAAATAAATGTAATAGTAGCAACAATAATAGAGAAAAATAATAAATGTAATAATACTAATAATAATAGAGAAAAAGAATAAATGTACCATATATTCTCAAGTATAAGCGGACCCAAATATAAGCCAACCAGGACCCTCACCCGAGTAAAATAAATGTAATAGTAGCAACAATAATAGAGAAAAATAATAAATGTAATAATACCAATAATAATAGAGGAAAATAATAAATGTAATAATACTACTAATAACAGAGAAAAAGAATACATGTACCATATATTCTCGAGGATAAGCTGACCCAAATATATGCCAACCAGGACCCTCACCCGAATATAAGCCGAGGGGGGCTTTTTCAGTCTTTAAAAAAAGGCTGAAAAACTAGGCTTATACTCAAGTATATACAGTAACTCCATTATGAAAAGACCATGACCTATTAAGTGCTATAGGTTTTAAGTCCAGACTATCCAGAAGATCATACAGTAGAGTCTCACTTATCCAAGCCTCGCTTATCCAAGTTTCTGGATTATCCAAGCCATTTTTGTAGTCAATGTTTTCAATATATCATGATATTTTGATGCTAAATTCGTAAATACAGTAATTACAACATAACATTCTTGCGTATTGAACTGCTTTTTCTGTCAATTTTGTTCTGAAACATAATGTTTTGGTTCTTAATTTGTAAAATCATAACCTAATTTGATGTTCAATAGGCTTTTCCTTAATCCCTCCTTATTATCCAAGATATTCGCTTATCCAAGCTTCTGACGGCCTGTTTAGCTTGGATAAGTGAGACTCTACTGTATCTCCTGTTTATTTCAGTTGCTGGCTAGAACAGCTCTTTTATGTGTAAATTGCATGTAGAGTGATCTTAACGATGTTTTAATTTTGTTAGTGTTTTCAGTTGTGCTTTTTTTAAAAAATGAGCTGCCCTGGGCCCCGGTCTGGGAGAAACGTAGCGCAGAAACAAAGTCAACACATACATTTCTAAGTTCTAAACGCACACACTCATACACACGTGTGCCGTACCGGTGTAGACGAAGCGTCCTGGGGCTCCTTTGCAGAATTGCTTGGATTTGTAGGACAGCGTCACTTCTACTACGCCTGGGATGTGCCTCGGAGGAGTCTGGACACGGATGGCGTGGGGCGTGATGAGCTGTCGAGGGAGTTGTTATTGGTATTAGTACAAATAACAACAACAGCAACAACAACAACAATCCGGACAAACAGGAGGAGGAAAACAGTTAAGTGGAAGCAGGGGAGATACTTCAAAAGTGGAAAAGGCAGCATGAAAGGAAAAAGGTTAGTTCTTGGACTAAATCTTCTGTCTGGTTGTGAGATTTAAGAATCATAGAATTCGAAGAGACCACACATTTTGACAGCTATAGTCCAATATAACTTTCTCCAAATTTTGATAAATGCAATAGAGTCCTGACCATCTTACTATATTCCAAAATCATTTTGGTTCCAAAATCACTTGTGGAAGTAGTTTAAAAGTAGTAATAATAATTACAAGGGAAAAGCTAAAACCTGTCAAATACAAATACCCGTGGCCAGGGCTGTAGCCAGAAAAAAATTTCGGGAGGGGTTTTGAAAATTTGGGGGGGGGGGGTTGAACCCCTAGCACACACCTCTCCCCGCTACAAACCTGTCAATATCTGCTTGAAATAGTGCTAAATATAAGACCTCCCCCAAAAGTAAGACCTAGCAAAGTTTTTGTTTGGAAGCATGCCCAGCGCCTGACAAACAGAACACCAGAGCATGCAGGATTGGTAAATGTACATACCAGTTGTACATGGAAATAATGGTAGTAACAAGAAATTCTTTATAGGATTCACAGTTTGTCTGGTTATGTTGGTTTGTGATGACAACTACTGTACAGTATATAATAAATGTTCATTTTTTTTGTTCAACAATAAATGTGAATTCTTCTTCATGTAAAAATAAGACATCCCCTGAAAATAAGACCTAGCACATCTTTGGGAGCAAAAATTAATATAAGACACTGTCTTATTTTCGGGGAAACACGGTAGCTTTGCCCGGCCACGTGTTGCTGTGGCTTATGGGAATCCTATGTTGGCCAGGTGGAATAGCAGTGAATATACTTGCAGTCTCAAAGCCTGGCCGTTTTCTGGAGTAGCTGGAGCTTTTTGTTGTATGAACGTAGAGGCATGGATGAGGGGTTGTGCTGCCAAGTTTAATGTTTCTGGAATGTGTAGTTTCGTTGTTTTGTCCTAGGCCGAAATGCCATTACCCTTTTATATATATAGATAGACTTTGAGACGAGGCCCTAGAGTTGGAAGGGACATGCCAAGACCACCCAATGCAAAACCATTTTGCCATGGAGGAAGACACAATCCAACCCGCCCGGACAGATATCCATCCAGGCTCTGAAAACTCTACCACCCTCTGTTGCTGCGTATTCCGCTTTTTAATGGCTCTAACCATTAGGAACCTCCTCGTGTTTAGGTGGGCTCTCTTTGCTTGGAACTGGACTCACCTCGCTCCAGACCAGCATGGTGCCAAAGACCACCTGCAGCCCGTCGAAGAAGTTGTCCCCGATGACGATGACGGTGGCCCCGCCGGTGGTCCAGCCTTCGCTGGGGCTGATGGCTTTGATGCAAGGCGTCGCGGCTTCGGGAGAAGAGAGAAAAGGCAAGGCATCAGGCTCAAAGCTATCGAATCCTGAGATTTGCAGTTCGGTGATGCCCATTATCTCCATTCTCCTCTTTAGTCCTTCTCAAAATCATAGCACAAAGTGCCATCTTGACAGGGGCTTCAGAGGGAAATTGAGATATTTGTGCTTCCAGCAAGAAGGCCATAAGAATCTGGGCTGAATTAGGGGGTGAAAAAATTACCGTATATACTCGAGTATAAGCTGACCCGAATATAAGCCAAGGCACCTAAATTTACCACAAAAAACTGGGGAAAACATTGACTCCAGTATAAGCCAAGATACCAATAAAATTACATTAATTGAGGCATCAGTAGTTTAAATGTTTTTGAATCTTTACATCAAACTGTAATTTAAGATGTGACTCTTCAACTCTGATTAAATCATTATTTTCATCTTCTTCAATGTAAATGTGCTTATGTACCCTTATCCAACACTCACTTATCCAACATTCTGGATTATCCAACACATTTTTGTAGTCAATAGTTGCAATACATTGTAATATTTTGGTGCTAAATTCATAAATACAGTAATTACTACATAGCATTACTGCGCATTGAACTACTTTTCCTGTCAAATTTGTTGTATAACATGATGTTTTGGTGCTTAATTTGTAAAACCATAACCTAATTTGATGTTTAATAGGCTTTTCCTTAATCCCTCCTTATTATCCAACATATTCACTTATCCAACGTTCTGCCGACCCGTTTATGTTGGATAAGTGAGACTCTACTGTAATAATAGAATGAAATAATAAACGTAATAATAATAATAAATGCAGTAAAATAATAAATGTAATAATAAATAGAGTAAAATAATAAATGTATTAATAATAATAAAAATAGAGTAAAATAAATGTAAAAGTAACAACAATAATAGAGTAAAATAATAAATGTAATAATTATTAATAGAGTAAAATAATAAATGTAATAATAATTAATAGAGTAAAATAATAAATGTAATAATTATTAATAGAGTAAAATAATAAATGTAATAATAATTAATAGAGTAAAATAATAAATGTAATAATAATTAATAGAGTAAAATAATAAATGTAACAATACCAATAATAATAGAGAAAAAGAATAAATATACCATATATACTTGAGTATAAGCTGACCTGAATATAAGCCCACCAGGACCCTCACCTAAGTATAAGCCGAGGAGGGTTTTTTTTCAGTCCTAAAAAAGGGCTGAAAAACTAGGCTTATACTCAAGTATATACAGTACTAGGAAATAACTGGGAGTGCTTTTTAGAGACCTTTTAAGTTATGTTGCTCCAAAAGTGCACCGCATGTACATCTACACTGTAGATTTATTGCCATTTTGACACCAGTTTGGTTCCCATGGATCAATACTATGAAATCATGGGAGTTGTACTTTTGCAAAGACTTTATTTAGCCTTCTCTGCCAAATAGGGCAGGTTAAAAACCTCACCGAACTACAACTCCCAGGATTCCACATGGCAGTTAAAGTGGTGCCAAACTGCATTCATTCAACAGTGTAGATGCACCTTCCTTTTCCCAGGAATAATTTTCTTAGGTGTTTTCCTATTTTTGAATCTTGCACAAAGGCGTTGGAACGGCAGGGCTCCGAAACAGAGCCAGGCCTCCTCAGCTTGGAGGTCCCGCCAATTAATAGGTCCTCCCGCTGATCAAAATTTTACTCTCACCAATTAAGTATCAAGAAAGCTTCCCTTGATTCTCAGTTGAAGTGATTAATCATCCTCAGCCCTGCTGATTACACAAAATTTAGAGGGGAAAAAGAGGAGGGTTTTTTTTGCATAATTTATGGAAAGAGTGTGAAGTCCTGGGGCAAAGTTTGGAGAAGTTGGTTTTAGGAATGGATTCTGAAAAGCAGCCAGTGGTGCATCTACACTGTAGAATTAATCCAGTTCGACATCACTTTAACTGCTAATTTCACAAGGTTTTTAGCCTTCCCTACCAATGAGGGAAGACTACAATTCCCAGGACTCCATAGCATTGAACTAAAGCATTTAAAGTGATGCCAAACCACATTCATTCTACAGTGTAGTTGAGCCCCAGGAAAATAAAAATTCCAAACTACATACTGTATATACTCGAGTATAAATCTAGTTTTTCAGCCCTTTTTCAGGGCTGAAAAAGCTCCCCTCGGCTTATACTCGAGTGAGGATCCTGGCTGGCTTCTATTCAGGTTGGACAGTCTTATCTTATTAAAGTCTTATTATTATCTTAAATTACAGTTTTATATAAACATTCAAAAACATTTAACCTCCTGATGCCTCAAATAATGCAATTTTATTAATATCTATTTTTATTTTTGAATTTGACCCGTAGCTGCTGCATTTCTCACCCTCGTCTTATACTCGAGTCAATACGTTTTCCCAGTTTTTGTGGTAAAATTAGGTGCCTCGGCTTATATTTGGGTTGGCTTATACTCAAGTATATATGGTAATAGTTGGATTTCTGCACAATAACATCAAACCATGGTTTATTGCTTTGGACATCAAGCTTCCTTAGCCATGGACTGACACAAAGAAAGGCAACTTGGGCAACAGATGCATCCCATAAGAATTAAGATCATGGATGCATCCACACTGTAGAATTAATGCAGTTCGATCCCACTTTACCAGGAGTGGTGGCAAGTTGTTATCTTAGCAATCTAGGAAGAGAAAGATCTTGTAAAACTACAACTTCCAGGATTCCATAGCATTGGGCCATGGTTGTCAAAGTGGTCTTGAACTGCATCAATTCTATAGTGTAGATGCACCCAAAAAAGTCTAAATACTTTCTGCTAGACTATAAATCCCATAGGATGGAACCACAGCAACAACTGTGTAGTGTTAAAGGGCTCTTGCTATATATGTTTGTGTGTGTTCTTCCAGGGCCTTGAATACCTGTCAAGGGTTCTTATATGGGGCATGAGAGCGTCCTTTCATTTGGAATCCTGGGATTTGTAGTTTGCCGTACCTTCAGAGGGGTCCATCCTCCGTGCCCGGCGTCCATGCTTGGAGTTGTTATGCACAAACATGTTATCGGAAACGGCGAGGACATGGCCGTCCACATTCACCGTCGTTGACACCACAACCTGCGGGGAGATAAGAGGCATTAAACAAGGCAAAGTAACATATTATGGGATGATTTAATGGCATTTAATGCAGTTTGACACCACTTGAACTGTAGTTTGGGGAAGCTCCTGTTGGAGTATGGTTGTATTTGTATGAAATGTAAATCACGTGTTTACTGCTGATGAGCTAGAGTGTGTATTTTCAGTAATGAAATAGTTAACAGCAGGCTAGTTTTGACTGACAGCCTGTTGTGATTACTGTGACCTATCAGGCTTTGATTTCCGGCCTTTGAGGGTTGGAACTTCCTCTGGACAGAGGAATGTGTGTCTTATCTTATCGGTTGTGTTCGGTTTGAGCATTCTCTGAAGATGGACTATGAATGCTATGCTCTGAAGCCGAGGATTGCAAACTGTAAATAGACATGTAAATAAAGTTAATCAACAGTTGGACTTCGTCTGCTGGAGTGTTTGTTTGACCAGTGCTGTTTCTCAGCATGGGAATACAGTCTGGAGAAGGAGGTGAGACCGGGATGATTATTTTGGAATCCACTCTGCCTCCCATCATCCCCTGACAGCTCCAGCTCCATTTGGCAGAGAAAGGTAAAGACCTTGCAAAACTATAACTCTCAGAATTCCATAGCACTGAGCTGTGGCAGTTCAAGTGAGACCAAACTGCATTAACTCGATAGTGCAGATGCACCCTGAATCTCCGATGAAAAGATTCCAAAATAATACATTAGAAGAAAACAACAATCAGTTAATGATTAAACCCAGATTGAATAATTTTGATATTTCGGAGTGTCTGAAACTCTGAATGACTGGGCATTATATCCATTCATTTTTATGGCGATGTCTCCAAACACGGGTGCCATCCAAAATGAAAGGCAAAATATACAGGCTATCATCAGAAGAATAGGCTGGAAACTGGGTTATAGGACAGTGTAGACTCATATAATCCAGTTTAAATCACATGATTTACATTCAGGAACTGGATTATATTGTCAATGTAAACAGGGCCTGGATCGACACTGCCATATAATCCAGTTTCTGAATACAGATTAACTGCTTTGATTCAAATAATCCAGTTGTAGATTCATATAATCCAGTTTAAAGCAGTTAAGAAGCTTTGAGTCTCCTTTGTGGAAGGAAAAAGCGGTTTAAATATAAACATAATAATAAACATAATAATAATAATAAAGCACAGCAGTCAAAAAACCCAGTACAAGAAAACCACACTACAAACTAGAGCTGACAGCTGGCACAACAAAATATTGCATGGAAAGTTCCTTGACAAAATTGAAGGAAAAGCTGATAAGGAGAAGACCTGGCTCTGGCTCACGAATGGGACCCTGAAGAAGGAGACCGAAGGCCTGATCCTTGCAGCCCAGGAGCAAGACATCAGGACAAAGGCAATTCAGGCCAAGATCGAAAAATCAGCTGATGACCCAAAATGCTGACTGTGCAAGGAAACCGACGAAACAATTGATCATCTCCTCAGCTGCTGTAAGAAAATCGCACAGACAGACTACAAACAGAGGCACAACTATGTGGCCCAAATGATTCATTGGAACTTATGCCTCAAGTACCACCTCCCAGCAGTAAGGAACTGGTGGGATCACAAACCTGCAAAAGTATTGGAAAATGAGCACGCAAAGATACTGTGGGACTTCTGAATCCAGACTGACAAAGTTCTGGAACACAACACACCAGACATCACAGTTGTAGAAAAGAAAAAGGTTTGGATCATTGATGTCGCCATCCCAGGTGACAGTCGCATTGACAGAAAACAACAGGAAAAACTAGGCCGCTATCAGGACCTCAAGATTGAACTTCAAAGACTCTGGCAGAAACCAGTGCAGGTGGTCCTGGTGGTGATGGGCATACTGGGTGCCGTGCCAAAAGATCTCAGCTGGCATTTGGAAACAATAGACATTGACAAAATCACGATATGCCAACTGCAAAAGGCCACCCGACTGGGATCTGCATGCATCATCTGAAAATACATCACACAGTCCTAGACACTTGGGAAGTGTTCGACTTGTGATTTTGTGATACGAAATCCAGCATGTCTATCTTGTTTGCTGTGTCATAAAATAATAATAACAATAACAACAACAACAACAACAACAACAACAACAACAACAACCTGTATTCAGAAACTAGATTATATGGTCAGTGTAAACAGGGCCTGGATCAACGCTGCTATATAATCCAGTTCAATGCAGTTAATCTGCATTCAGAAACTGGATTATATAGCAGTGTAGATGGGGCCTTTGTCTCTGAGGAAGGCATAGAGAAAACTCTTCTGAGCATATCTTAATGCTTTTGGTGGTAAAAATTATTGTATCTAATTTTATACCTGGTTTTAAGCTCTTTTAATTTGTGAAGCAGTGCAATATGTATCCAAGCTGTACATTTGTTTGTTTTGCTTCATATTTTATATCTTTAAAATTGATTTCATGAGACGCAGGGCGGGACGGAAACATTCCAGCGCTTCGAATAAAAGGAATGGGAAGATGTGGGTTGTTGGGGAAAACGAGGGGCGCAACCAGCCCCGACCGGCTGGTGGTTTCCTCATCAGGTTCCTCTCCTAACGATATGGTAATTGTGACATTTTTACATGATTAACAGCCATCCCCATTTGCATAGTGCGGGGGCCAGGCCCTGGCGGAGGAGCAGACAAGCGGCACCCGCCTTGATGAGGGAACGCAACACAAGGCAAGGCAGCGGCTGCAAAGGGGAGAGGGGAGCCTCCTTCTTCCTGGGTGCCATGGGACCTCCGAGTCGTGGGCAAAGAGCTGCATCCAAAATGCATCATCTCCCTTCTAATAAATGCAACACTGGACAACACTTCTCCAGAGACAAGGGTTTGCAGCATGAATCTTATGCCTTCAGGGCAGAAATGTCCTTGTTGCACCTCAGTGTTGGCCCACCTTGCTCTTAACACACACTCCACCACAGCAGACTTGGTTTTTACAGTTTATTGATTTAAAAAAAATAGCAAAGTCTTAATAAAAAGCGGTAAAGAAAGCAGTAATCCAATTGCAAAGGCAATCTGCAGAATATAGTTCAAAGTCTCTGTAGAAAATAGTTCAAAGACTCTAATATAGCAAATCAGTCCTGAAAAACAAGTTAGCGTGAACTCCAAAATACAATCCAAACACAGGATTTAGTCATGAACAAAACCAAGATTTTTTTTCCATGAGCAGAGACAAGGCAAGAATTAAGCTTCCAAAATCAATGTTTCCTGTTTCTCCCTATTTAACCATGCTTACAAGCTAAGAAAGCATTCCTCTGACCTTGAGTTCCCACACGTTTACTAGCTATTCTTACAGAATGCCTGGGACAATGAACTCTTAACCTTAGTCTTGGTTCTCTATCTAAGGAAGACTCTGACTCGCTGCCAGAGCCACCTGGGCTTTGTTGATGTTCTAAATCTTGTGAAAGGTCACCCTTATCACTAACTTCAGCTTCCCTGTTAGCCTGCGGCCTTTCTGACAATTCAGAGCCTTAAACATTTCCTTGATCAATCTGCATAAACCCAAATCCCCCTTCATCAGACTGAACCACAACAGTCCTCTTAGAATCACAAAGATTGAAGGAACCCAACTCTCGTCCAGTCCAACTCCATTCCTTGTAGGAAGACTCAATCCAAGCCCTCCTGACAGATGGCCATCCAGCCTCTGCTTAAAACTCCCCAGACAATCCGACTCCACCAGATTCCACTGTTAAACAGCTTTATTATCAAGGTGTTCTTCCTAATGTTTAGGTGGAATCTCTTTCCCTGCCATTTGAATCTATGGCTTCGTTGTGTCCTAGTCTCCACATTACCAGAAAACAAGCCTTGCCCATTTCTTCTCAATGGGACTTCCTTTCCAACATTTAAACATGTCTTTCTATCAACCTTCTCTTCTTCAAGAGAACACGCCCAGCTCCCTCATGCATTCCTCAGAGGGATTTATGACTCCTAGACCTTTGACTATTTTGGTTGCTTTTCTCCCTTCTGAATTGCTCTGCCCAGAACTGGACACACAGGGTTATTATTCCAGATGAGATGCGAACAAAGCTGAATAGAGTGGGACTAGGACTTCCTTTGCTCCAGACACTATATTCCCATTGATGCAGCCTAGAATCACATTAGCATTTTTAGCTGCTGCATCACACTGATGGCTCACGTCCACCTCCTTGCATGTAATGGTCATATTTTAATCTTCTTTCCTATTGTTGTTATTACAAAAATCAATAAAACGTTGCAACCTCAATTGGGCTGTTGTTGCTGAAGGCCTTCAAATCAGGCTGGATCAATACTGCTCCTATATCCCAGGATCTGATCCCAAATTACTGTATATACTCGAGTATAAGCCTAGTTTTTCAGTCTGAAAAAGCCCCCCTCGGCTTATACTCGGGTGAGGATCCTGGTTGACTTATATTTGGGTCAGCTTATACTCGAGAATATATGGTACATTTATTTTTTTTTCTCTTATTATTATTGGTATTATTACATTTATTATTTTTCTCTATTATTGTTGCTACTATTACATTTATTTTACTCTATTTTATTATTATTATTATTATTATTAATAATAATAATAATAATAATAATAATAATAATACATTTATTATTTCACTCGGATCTTATTATTATTGCATTTATTATTTTACTCTATTTATTATTACTTGTATTATTTTCCTGTATTTATTATTATTATTATTACATGTATTATTTTACTCTATTATTATTAAATGGATACATAAGCACATTGACATGAAGAAGATGAGAATAATGATTTGATCTGAGGACAGTCTTATCTTAAATTTAAGCTCTATGTAAATATTCAAAAACATTTAACCTACTGATGCCTCAATTAATGTAATTTTATTGGTATCTATTTTCATTTCTGAAATTTACCACCCTTGGTTTATACTGGAGTCAAAGTTTTCCCAGTTTTTTTGTGGTAAAATTAGGTGCCTCGGCTTATATTTGGGTTGGCTTATACCCGAGTATATACGGTACTTTACACTGCTATATAATCCAGTTCATAGCAGATAATCTGGATTTTATATGGCAGTATGGAGGCAACCTTAGGCCCCTTCTGCACTGCTGAATAATCCAGATTATCAAAGCACACAATCCACATTGCTTTGATCTGGATTATATGTCTACACTTGTATATAATCCAGTACAAAGCAGATAATCTGTAGATGGGGTGTCTGAGCCCCACACGCAAACTGTAACAACACAGACACTTTATTGATTCTATGAAAAAAGTTACAAATATGCATCGTGCAAGCCTTCAAAGCTCCACTGGTGCCTTTATTTGCATAAATGTTAAATATCATATAGGAAGAGAAATCCTATTTTCCTTGGTTTATTAGAAAAAGGCTGGTAGCCTCTGCAGCACAAGGAATATTTAGGGAATCTCATAGGGAGTTTTTAGGCTAATAATATTTCTCCAGACCATTTTAAGGGACATCTGAAGTCCAAATTGAGTTTTTGGGGAAAAAAATACATCTCTCACCTGGAACCGGCGCATGTCTCTGGGATTCCCGGCATTCTTCAGGCAGTTCTGGTTACATTTGAGGAAGAACTTGAGGAAAAATCTGGAAGCAGAAGGAAAAGAAAAGGAGATGGATGTATCTGTCTACCTTTTAAATATTTTATATAGATCTTACCTGTCTCCCAACATGGGACCCAAGAAGGCTCCAACATTATCTTAAAGGGAAATGCAGTGCAGATATGTTTCCATGCTTTGATCCTTTAACCAAAAACTTGGGCTCCGGAGACAAAAATAACACAGAAAGGACGGATATAGAGCTCCCAAACTATAAACAAACAAAGCAGCATCTCCCATCTAAAACGTTTTAAAAAATATTATTATACAATTAATAACGCATGAAATAAAACAGTTTGGGGAAGCCTTGCATGTGTAAACAAAAAGATTTCAAACTTCGAGACCATTTGAAAGTTTTTTCTCCCCAAAACACAACCAAAATGCATGGCTTCTTCATCCCTCAACCTCCACTTTTCTTATGATTTCCATTTTGGTGGCCAAATGTAGAGCTTTTTAAGGTATTGGGAGAAAGTAGTAGGATACACTTTTCTGTTTTTCCCCTTTGCTTTCTGTTTTGATTAGGAAGAGATTCTGGAGGCGACCCCATTATTCTCACTTGTTTATCTTTCCTTTTGCATTCACTACATTAGGTTTGAGTAGAGGAGCATTGCACTCTTTCCTATCTATATATATAAAAGAGTGATGGCATCACGGCGACGCACAAAACAACAAAACTACAGGCCCCCCCAACCTCAAAATTTGACAGCACAACCCATCATCCACGGCTCTAGGTTGATACAACAAAAAGAAAAGAAAAATAAAGTCCTAATTAGAGAGAGAGGAATAATTGCTTTTATCCAATTGCTGCCAGTTAGAAGGCTAAGCTCCTCCAACTTGGTCTCCTAGCAACCCAATAAAAAATAATAAAAAACACTAAAAAATAATTAAAAACACTAAAAAATTAATACAATAAAATACTATAACAGAAAATAACTAAAAATAATACAAGAAAATAATAAAATATAATAAATAAAAAGATAACTTACAATAAAATTAATAAAAAAAATACAAATGTCAAATAAAAATTACACAACAATTTTTAACCAATACCACCACCACTTTGCCACAGCAACGCATGGCCGGGCACAGCTAGTTACCATATATATTCAAATATAAGCCAAGTTTTCAGCCCCTTTTAAGGGCTGAAAATGCCCCCCTCGGCTTATATTCGAGTATATAGGTAATCAGAGTTGGACAATCTTATCTTACTGAAGTCTTATCATCTTAAATTACAGTTTAATGTAAATATTCAAAAACATTTAACTTACAGATGCCTCAATTAATGTAATTTTATTGGTATCTGTTTTTATTTTTGAAATTTATCAGTAGCTGCTGTATTTTCACCCTCGGTTTATACTCGAGTCAATAAATTTTCCTAGTTTTTTGTGTTAAAATAAGTTTGCCTCGGCTTATATTTGGGTCGGCTTATATTTGAGTATATACGGTAAATACTTTGTGTGTTGCATTGTTTACGACAGATGCAGTGCTGCATCACGAAGAATATCTTATCTGTGGAATAGACTCCCTTGGAAAATGATGGGCTTTGGAGGTCTTTAAAGAGGAATTGGATGGCCATCTGTTGGGAGGGCTTGGATGGTGGCTTCCTGTACGATAGAGAGGGAAGGACTGAATTGTCCTTGTGATCACTTTCAGTATCATGATTCTATGAAGGCTTTTGAAGAAATCTTGCCAAGAAAAACTCTTTGATAGTTTCATCTAGTTTTTCAGCAGAGCCTGGATGGCCATCTGTCGGGAGTGCTTTGCTTGTGATGCTCTTCTCCCTTCTGAACTGCTTTGCCCAGAACTGTATTCCAGAAGGGGGTTAGACGATTCTATGAAGGTTTTTGAAGAAATCTTACCAAGAAAAACTCTTTGATAGTTTCATCTAGTTTTTCAGGAGAGCCTGGATGGCCATCTGTCGGGAGTGCTTTGCTTGTGATGCTCTTCTCCCTTCTGAACTGCTTTGCCCAGAACTCTATTCCAGAAGGGGATTAGACGATTCTATGAAGGCATTTGAAGAAATCTGGCCAAGAAAAACTCTTTGATAGTTTCATCTAGTTTTTCAGCAGAGCCTGGATGGCCATCTGTCGGGAGTGCTTTGCTTGTGATGCTCTTCTCCCTTCTGAACTGCTTTGCCCAGAACTGCCTTCCAGAAGGGGGTTAGACGATTCTATGAAGGTTTTTGAAGAAATCTTGCCAAGAAAAACTCTTTGATAGTTTCATCTAGTTTTTCAGCAGAGCTTGGATGGCCATCTGTCGGGAGTGCTTTGCTTGTGATACTCTTCTGAACTGTTTGCCCAGAACTGCCTTCCAGAAGCAGGGATTAGACTAGATGGTCCTTGCGGTCTCTTCCAACTTGTCTACACTGCCATACAAAATCCAGATCATCTTCTTTGAACTGGATTATATGGCAGTGTAGACTCATATAATCCAGTTCAAAGCGGATAATGTGGATTATCTGATTTGATAATTTGGATTATATGGCAGCGTAGAGGGGGCTGAGGATCCCATAATTCTACCGTAGGTTCAGAAATGACTTGGTGTGCTTTAGTGAAGCATTTCTGCATGGCAAGTGACCGGACTAGATGGCCTCTGGGGGACCCTTAGGATTCAATGCTCCCAAATCAATGCCCACGGAGCTAAGCCATTTGGGCCGTGGCCAAGGATGCCTTTCAGATCCCGTACACATCCTACTTGACTCAAAGCCCTTCGACATTTCCACGCTGGCCCTTTAAGGCCGCCCTGGAATGCATCCTTTCCTGCTTAAGAGGCTATTGATCGGCAACTGATCCCAGAGGCAGCTAATGGGTTAGATGGCTTCAGAGAACGATCAATCAGGGAATACAAGCCGGGGAGATATCTGAGCCCAGCGGGAGGGGGTTTGCGAGGGGAACGGGGGGGGGGGGGCTCGCAAAGAGAGAAATAAAAGCCAGGGGGTGGGATGAAGGTTTCTGCTGGACATCCATCATTTATCAGAACCACATCTGCCTCCTTCCAGGAGATGCAAGGATGGAAAGGCTCCCTTCTCTCTACTCAGTCCAAAGAAGCATCCCTTCCTCAGCTTCTAATCCGTTCATAGCAGGCTGATTCACGTGATGTTGCACTATTATTATTATTTTTATTGTATGACACAGCAAACAAGATAGATATGCTGGATTTCGTATCACAAAATCACAAGTCGAACTCTTCCCAAGCATATTATTATTGTTTTATTTTATTATGACACAGCAAACAAGATAGACATGCTGGATTTCGTATCACAAAATCACAAGTCGAACTCTTCCCAAGCATATTATTATTATTTTATTTTATTATGACACAGCAAACAAGATAGACATGCTGGATTTCGTATCACAAAATCACAAGTCGAACTCTTCCCAAGCATATTATTATTATTTTATTTTATTATGACACAGCAAACAAGATAAATATGCTGGATTTCGTTTCACAAAACCACAAGTCGAACACTTCCCAAGCGTCTAGGACTGTGTGATGTATTTTCAGATGATGCGTGCAGATCCCAGTCAGGTGGCCTTTTGCAGTTGACAGATCGTAATTTTGTCAATGTCTATTGTTTCCAAATGCCGGCTGGGATTTTTTTGGCACGGCACCCAGTGTGCCCATCACCTGCACTGGTTTCTGCCAGAGTCTTTGAAGTTCAATCTTGAGGTCCTGAGAGCGGCTGAGTTTTTCCTGTTGTTTTTCGTCAATGCGACTGTCACCTGGAACGGCGACATCAATAATCCAACCTTTTTTCTTTTCCACAACTGTGATGTCTGGTGTGTTGTGTTCCAGAACTTTGTCAGTCTGGATTCGGAAGTCCCACAGTATCTTTGCGTGTTCATTTTCCACTCTCTTTTGCAGGTTTGTGATCCCACCAGTTCTTTGCTGCTGGGAGGTGGCACTTGAGGCATAAGTTCCAATGAATCATTTGGGCCACATAGTTGTGCCTCTGTTTGTAGTCTGTCTGTGAGATTTTCTTACAGCAGCTGAGGAGATGATCAATGGTTTCATCAGCTTCCTTGCGCAGTCTGCATTTTGGGTCATCAGCTGATTTTTCGATCTTGGCCTTGATTCCCTTTGTCCTGATGTCTTGCTCCTGGGCTGCAAGGATCAGGCCTTCTGTCTCCTTCTTCAGGGTCCCATTCGTGAGCCAGAGCCAGGTCTTCTCCTTATCAGCTTTTCCTTCAATTTTGTCAAGGAACTTTCCATGCAATGTTTTGTTGTGCCAGGTATCAGCTCTAGTTTGTAGTGCGGTTTTCTTGTACTGGTTTTTTGTCTGCTGTGCTTTGAGGAGTTTCTGATTTTTGACTTCAATCAAAGCAGGTTCTTCACTTTGCTTGACATCTTCTGCCAGGGCATGTTCTTCTTCTTTGACTGCTTGTTTTACTTGTAAGAGTCCTCTGCCCCCTGATCTTCTAGGCAGATATAGCCGGTCAACTTCACTGCGGGGGTGCAGTGAATGATGAATGGTCATGGGTTTTCTTGTTTTTCTGTCCAAATTGTCCATTTCCATCTGTGTCCAGTTTATAATGTCAGCAGTACATCGTATGACAGGTATGGCCCAGGTGTTTATGGCCTTGATGCTGTTGCCTCCATTGAGCTTGCTTTTGAGAATTATAATTATAATAATAATTATTATTATTGGCTGTCTGTTGGATTGTGGATTCCTGCATGGCTAAAGGGATGGACTGGATGGCTTTCAGGTTCCCTTCCAACTCTAGGATTCAATTCTATTCTAAATGTGGAGGGCCAATGTACATATGAAGAATTTATTTATTTATTTACAGTATTTATATCCCACCCTTCTTTTTCACCCCGAAGGGGACTCAGGGTGGATTACAATGCACATACATATGGCAAACGTTCAATGCCATCAGACAAACAACATACAGTATAGACACACACACAGACAATTGAACATTTCCAGCTTCATGAGGGTATGCTCGATTCCGGTCACAGGGGGAGCTGTTGCCTCAGCGTCCACTAGTGACACCGAGTGCTGTACTTCCTCATTCCTTTTCCTGTGCTGCTGGCAGTTTTATGGTGTTGTAAATTACAGTAGGGTCTCACTTATCCAACACTCGCTTATCCAACGTTCTGGATTATCCAACACATTTTTGGAGTCAATGTTTTCAATACATCATGATATTTTGGTGCTAAATTCATAAATACAGTAATTACTACATAGCATTACTGCATATTGAACTATCTTTTCTGTCAAATTTGTTGTATAACATGATGTTTTCATGCTTAATTTGTAAAATCATAACTTAATTTGATGTTTAATTGGCTTTTCCTTAATCCCTCCTTATTATCCAACATATTTGCTTATCCAACGTTCTGCTGGCCTGTTTATGTTGGATAAGTGAGACTCTACTGTAGTTAAATTAGCCTCCCGCATAAAGCGTACCTAAGTTTCCTAATTGACAGATGCAACTGTCTTTCGGGCTGCTTAGGTAAACAGCAAGCTGGGCTATTTAATGGTTGGGGGCTTAACCTGACCGGGGCTTCGAACTCATGACTTCTCAGTCAGTAGTGATTTATTGCAGCTGGATACTAACCAGCTGCGCCGCAGTCTGGCCCAACATTAGACTTAAGACCCCATTGTTTGGAGTGATGGGAATCTAATATATTGCCCAGTTTTGGTGAAACATATGATAGATGGATAGGGAAAAAGAAGGAAGGAAGGAAGGAAGGGTTAATGACTCCATGCTCTTAATTTTCAGAAGCTATGAGCATGTTATCCCTGCCATGACACAGCCACTGAAAAAACACACTGAATTGTGTTTTTCCTTCAATCTGGCGACATCTTTTTTTACATGGAAAGCACAAAATAATAACCAAGAAGCTACACTTGTGATGCACGGATCTCTGCTGTGAGGAATTGTGCAACTGAAACAAGACACTGAAAGCACAACCGTAGACACAGCTGTGCCATGAACAATGCTCACCCACGCATAATGTGCATCCATGTGCAACGCCCTGCCATGCAAAGCTCTGAACTGAAAAGGGACCGCCTGCATCGGGCAACAACACTCAACCACTTGCATATGTGTAAGGAGACCAATGGGAGTTCGGCTACGGGATGCCAGTCGATAGACACAAAGCCACATGGGGAAATCCCAACGAATTGCCTCTGAACCCTCAGGAATAACACACAACAATGTGTGGCATCCACATCCTTGCTGCCATGGGTTCAGAAGACTGGGAAAAGGGCGAGAGAAAGTGCGCAAAGGCAAGAAGGAGCAGCAAAAAGCTCTTGAGAAGACAGATGGGAGCCAGAATGCACGATCCATTCCCCGACAGTGCTCCAGGCTGATGAAATATTTAGGATGGTTGTGTAGGGTCCTATAATTGTCATCCTAGCATTAATAATTAACGGGGCAGCAGCCGTGTCTGTGTGTGCGTGTTTGCATGCATGCTTTGGAGAAGCGTGGAAGGGATGGAAGAGAGGCAAATGGTGCTCTAACACATCCCTCCTCTGCATAAATGGCATTGCAAGCATCAAGGGGAAACCATACCTCCAGATTTGCCTTTTTTTTTGCAAATTCCCTTTCTTCATTGCAAAGCAGTGGGTGGTTCTCCTTCCTAAGGGATGCCCTACTTACTTGGGCCCCTTCTACACTGCTGAATAATTCAGATTATCAGAGCAGATCATCCACATTATTGACTTTTTTTTGTGTTTTGATCATGTTTATTAAGTTTGCTATTTTACCTGTATATGTTAATGTCATTTTATAATTTATTTATTTATTTACAGCATTTATATTCCGCCCTTCTCACCCCGAAGGGGACTCAGGGTGGATCACATTACACATATAGGCAAACATTCAATGCCTTTTAACATAGAACAAAGACAAGACAAACATAGGCTCCGAGTGGGCCTCGAACTCATGACCTCCTGGTCAGAGTGATTCATTGCAGCTGGTTTCAGCTGGCTTGCTCTCCAGCCTGCGCCACAGCCCGGGCCTGTGCATTTGCGCATGTCTTTTTCTTTGAATGTGTTTTACATTGCTCGATGACCCATATAAGCTGCCCCCAGTCCCTTCGGGGAGATGGAGGCGGGGTATAAAAAAATGTTGTTGTTGTTGTTGTTATTATTATTTTATTGTATGACACAGCAAAAAAGAAAGACATGCTGGATTTCGTATCGAAAATCACAAGTCGGACACTTCCCAAGTGTCTAGGACTGTGTGATGTATTTTTGGATGATGCGTGCAGATCCCAGTAAGGTGGCCTTTTGCAGTTGGCAGATCGTAATTTTGTCAATGTCTATTGTTTCCAAATGCCGGCTGAGATCTTTTGGCATTATTATTATTATTATTATTATTATTATTATTATTTTCTTTGAATTGGATTATATAAGTTTGCACTGCCATATAATCCAGTTCAAAGCAAATGCTCTGGATATTATATGCTAGCGTAGAAGGGACCTTGGACTAAAGAAAACTGATGATAACTCATTGATTTCTTGGCGGAATCAGGAAAAAGCCTACAGCTCAATGTTCAAATACTATTGCTGCTACTACTGTTGTTGTTGTTGTTGTTGTTGCTGTTGTTGTTGTTGTTGTTGTTGTTCCCTCCTCTCCCCACAGATCGAGGATACATGGTATGATTTTTAATGTCAGCTACTTTGGGGGCCCCTCTACACTACCGTATAATCCAGATTATCAAAGCAGATAATGCACACGATCTGCTTTGAACTGGATTATAGGAGTCTACACTGCCCTATAATCTGGTTCAAAGCAGATAATCTAGATTTTATATGGCAGTGTAGAAGGGGCTATAATCTCTCTTGAGAGAGAAAAAACAGGATATAAATACTACTACTACTACTACTACTACTACTACTACTACTAATAAGTGGATATAAAACAATTAAAATGTAAAGGTAAAGGTTTCCCCTGACATGAAGTCCAGTCGTGTCCGAATCTGGGGGTTGGAATCTAACGGGAGAAGTCCCAGCAGATTGGAGGAGGGCGAATGTGGTCCCTATCTTCAAGAAGGGAAAAAAGAACGACCCAAACAATTACCGTCCGGTCAGCCTCACATCAATACCAGGCAAGATTCTGGAAAAGATCATTAAGGAAGTGGTCTGCAAACACTTAGAAACAAATGCGGTCATTGCTAATAGTCAACACGGATTTACCAAAAACAAGTCATGCCAGACTAATCTGATCTCTTTTTTCGATAGAGTTACGAGTTGGGTCGATACAGGGAATGCTGTGGATGTAGCGTACCTGGATTTCAGTAAGGCCTTCGACAAAGTCCCCCACGACCTTCTGGCAAACAAACTAGTAAAATGTGGGCTAGACAAAACTACGGTTAGGTGGATCTGTAATTGGCTAAGCGAACGAACCCAAAGGGTGCTCACCAATGCGTCGTCTTCATCATGGAAAGAAGTGACAAGTGGAGTGCCGCAGGGCTCCGTCCTGGGCCCGGTTCTGTTCAACATCTTTATTAACGACTTAGACGAAGGGTTAGAAGGCACGATCATCAAGTTTGCAGACGACACAAAACTGGGAGGGATAGCTAACACTCCAGAAGACAGGAGCAGAATTCAAAACGATCTTGACAGACTAGAGAGATGATTGGCCGAAACTAACAAAATGAAGTTCAACAGGGACAAATGCAAGATACTTCACTTCGGCAGAAAAAATGGAAATCAAAGATACAGAATGGGGGACGCCTGGCTTGACAGCAGTGTGTGCGAAAAAGACCTTGGAGTCCTCGTGGACAACAAGTTAAACATGAGCCAACAATGTGATGCGGCTGCTAAAAAAGCCAATGGGATTCTGGCCTGCATCAATAGGGGAATAGCATCTAGATCCAGGGAAGTCATGCTCCCCCTTATTCTATTCTGCCTTGGTCAGACCACACCTGGAATACTGTGTCCAATTTTGGGCACCGCAATTGAAGGGAGATGTTGACAAGCTGGAAAGGGTCCAGAGGAGGGCGACTAAAATGATTAAGGGTCTGGAGAACAAGCCCTATGAGGAGCAGCTTAAAGAACTGGGCATGTTTAGCCTGCAGAAGAGAAGGCTGAGAGGAGACATGATAGCCATGTACAAATACGTGAAGGGAAGTCATAGGGAGGAGGGAGGGAGCTTGTTTTCTGCTGCCCTGCAGACTAGGACACAATGGAACAAGGGCTTCAAACTACAGGAAAGGAGATTCCACCTGAACATCAGGAAGAACTTCCTCACTGTGAGAGCTGTTCGACAGTGGAACTCTCTCCCCGGGGCCGTGGTGGAGGCTCCTTCCTTGGAGGCTTTTAAGCAGAGGCTGGATGGCCATCTGTCGGGGGTGCTTTGAATGCGATTTCCTGCTTCTTAGCAGGGGGTTGGACTAGATGACCCATGTGGTCTCTTCCAACTCTACTATTCTATGATTCTATGATTCTATGGTGCTCATCTCCATTTCTAAGCCGAAGAGCCGGCGTTGTCCGTAGACACCTCCAAGGTCATGTGGTTGGCATGACTGCATGGAGCGCCGTTACCTTCCCGCTGGAGCAGTACCTATTGATCTACTCACATTAGCATGTTTTTGAACTGCTAGGTTGGCAGAAGCTGGGGCTAATAGCAGGAGCTCACTCCACTACTCGGATTCGAACTGCCAACCTTTTGGTCAGCAAGTTCAGCAGCTCAGCGGATTAATCTGCTGTGCCACTGGGGACTCCTAACACAATTAAAATATATAGGACCATTCAAATACATACCATATATTCAAAAAGATAAGAGTTGGAGATTCTCAGTATTCTCAGCAGGGGGAGAGTTATAGTATCTCAACAAACTACAAACCCAAGGACTACAAAGCCCACAGTTCCACACCTACCTTGTTATACCTCACAACCTCTGAGGATGCCTGCCATAGATGTGGGCGAAACGTCAGAAGAGAATACTTCTGGGACATGGCCGTACAGCCCAGAAAACACACAGTTAGGTTTATATTTCTGGCCTCTTTCGTGGGAAGCATAAACTGGTTTTGTTTAGTTTTTGGCCAAAAGGGTGGCTTGTTTTGAACTGACTTCATACACTGAAACCACACACCCAACATGTGCGCACTCATGCATCAAGTGACTCATGTAGATAAAGCACCAGCCCGGTCCGTCTCTCCAACTGGCATCTTGCAGGTGTGATGGGACTATAAATGCCACAACACTGGCCAGCACAGCTGTCGGCCACAGCAGCTGGGACTGATCGGAGTTATCATTTACACACATTTGGAGGCTGGCAGGTTGGGAAAGGTAACTTCTTACAAAGAAAAAACGCCCAACCTGGACACCTTTATTCTCATGTGAAAGTGACACAGGCGAAGCTTGGACTTCATTACAATGTGGCAGGAAACGGTCATTTGCTGCACAAATGACCAACTGGCTATGGGGAAAATGCAACTCAACTGGCAGTCCATTTTTTCCGGGCATAATTCAAAAGTTTTGAACTTTAAAATCCCACATGAATCAAGTTTAGGTGATTTCAAATACAGTAGAGTCTCACTTATCCAACGTAAACGGGCCGGCAGAACATTGGATAAGCGAATATGTTGGATAATAAGGAGAGATTATAAAAAGCCTAGTAAACATCAAAATAGGCTATGATTTTACAAATTAAGCACCAAAACATCATGTTATACAACAAATTTGACTGAAAAAGTAGTTCATTACGCATTAATGCTATGTAGTAATTACTGTATTTACAAATTTAGCACCAAAATATCACAATGCATTGTAAAAATTGACTACAAAAATGCGTTGGATAATCCAGAACGTTGGATAAGTGAGACTCTACTGTACAATGCTTTGCCTTCTGAACTTGTCCCTGTCTTCAGATCATCTTGCAAGGTCCTTCTCTCCATCCAACCATCTTCACAGGTTCATTTGGTGGACAGAGCCTTCTCAGGTCCCTTCTACACTACCATATAAAATACAGATTATATCTTTGAACTGGATTATTTGGCAGTGTAGACTCCTATAATCCTGTTCCAAACAGATAATGTGGATTAGCTGCTTTGATAATCTGGATTATATAGCAGTGTAGAAGTGGCTTCAGTGGCCACCCCGAAAAGGACAGCACCCAAACCACTATGCCACATTGGCCTTCTGGAAAGTATAATTAAAGCTCCCTAAACTTTGATTATTATAATTATAACTAGCTGTGCCCGGCTACGTGTTGCTGTGGCGTCGTCCTAAGTGGGTTTTTGTTTGTGGAGGCAAGTATGAATGTTGTAATTAGTCACCTTGATTAGACTGTATGGCCTTGCAGCTTCAAAGCATGGTTGTTTCCTCTCTGGGGGAATCCTTTGTAGGGAGGTGTTAGCTGGCTCTGGTTGTTTCCTGTCTGGAATACCCTTATTTTCAGAGTGTTGTTCTTTATTTACTGTCCAGATTGTAGTTTTAAAATGGTGTCTGCCAGGTTTTGTTCATTTTGATGGTTCTCAGGAACCCAATAATAATAATAACAATAATAATGACTCTGAGGGGGGAATGCTTTGTTGGGAGGTGTTAGCTGGCTCTGGTTGTTTCCTGCCTGGAATATGTCTAGCTGAGCTCAGCCATGCGTTGAAGCCTCACCCACCTTCCTAATGTCACCAAGTTTCCCCGGGGGAGCTCTGCTCTGGTTAGTAATTTTTGGTTTCAGGTTTTTTCCTGTAATTTGGACCTAATTTTATAGGGTTTTTTGATGGAAAGACATAGATTGGATGCATATGTGGTGGTCCTGTATATATGTTCAAAAAATTTTGGAGAACGTTTTTAAAGAAATAAAGGGAATCACCAAAACAGAAATAATAGGAATGCCTGAAATAGCACTGTTGTCATTTATGGATAATATTCAAATATCAAAAGAGTTAAAGGAACTAATCGCCAACTTGGTAACAGCAGCAAGATTGTTAATAGCCAAAAAATGGAAAGGAAGTGAGGAGTGCCAATTGGAAGAATGGTATAAGGAGATTTGGGATATTGCGATAAATGATAAATTGACATGTAAGATTAAAATTAAAAGAGGGTTATTAAAAAAGGATGATTTTGGGAAGATATGGGGAAAATTTATAGAGTTTGTATATGTAGAAGGTAAGGGGAAAAAACCTGTAAAAGAAACAATGGAATTTTGGAAATAAATATTGTAATTGGCTGGTCTGGGGTGAAGGGATAGCACTAGGTGAGGGGTAATAAAAGGTAAATAATATGAGTATGTAGTATAGAGAGTGAAAATACTATATGAGCTTGATATACATAACTCTGTATTGCAAATTTGTTAAAGAATGTATAAGTTTTAAGTATAAATAAATAAATAAAATGATTTAAAAAAAAAAAAGACATAGATTGGATGACAATGTCTTTTGTGGCGAAATTTGGTGTGATTTGGTCCAGTGGTTTTGCTGTTTACTCCATGGGAATTATGCACATTACATTTTTATATAGAGAGATTAAACTTCCCTAAAACTTTGATTGCTGGGATAACATAGGATGACTTTGGTGCCTGAAGTGGAATCATAGCACAAGTTGAGTACTCCTTATCCGAAATGCTTGGGACAAGATTTCTGAATTTTGGCACATAGTGCAATATCCACTGGAGTTTTTTTCCCAGGACTCCCCATGGATACCGAACATTTCATGGATGGTTAAGTCCCATTATATGCAATGGGAGTAGTAAAAGGAGGTCCCTTATATAAAACTAGCTGTGCCCGGCCACGCGTTGCTGTTGCGTTGTCTGGTGGTGTTGGTGAGAAATTGTTGAGGTAGTGGTGGTATTGAATGTCTGTTGTATGGTTGTCTTTATGTTTAGTATGCGCACTGAAGTGGATTATATGGCAGTGTGGAGAAGATAATCCAGTTCAAAGCAGATAATATAAGATTCTAAATGGGTTATATAGATGTGGAAGGGCCTTGAGTCTACACTGCCATATAATCCAGTGCAAATTAGATAATCTGTGGAAGAGGCCTAAGTGAGGCCTAACTGTGCCTGTCCCCTGGGCTGAGTAGGTTGCTAGGAGACCAAGTGGGCGGAGCTTAGCCTTCTAACTGGCAGCAATTGGATAAAAACTATTATTCCTCTCCCTCTAATTAGGACTTTATTTTTCTTTTCTTTTTGTTGTATCAACCTAGAGCCGTGAATAATGGGTTGTGTTGTCAAATTTTGAGGTTGGGGGGCCTGTAGTTTTGTTGTTTTGTTGGTTGCCATGATGCCATCACTCTTTTATATATATAGATGGCAGCAACAATGGGGTCCAGACCTTTGACACATCTCCGCAAGATCATACAGATGTTCTACAACATGCTCACATTTTGGTTCCGAACTAAGCCTTGGGCACTACCTGGAGCATCACAAGGAAAACGGCGATTTTACAAATAAGAGAACCTCTCTTATTTGCAGAAAGAACCTTTGGAGGTTAATCATCACAGGAGAGAGACAATCTCAGCAAACAAGAGACTCAAAACTCAGGTTGGCTGTAGTTCCTGCTCTCCTTGCAGGTGGTAATCAAGAAAAGGAAGGAATGAAGAAGGGAGGAGGAAAGACAGATATAGATATATCTCCGAGAGAGAGGGAGTGATAGTGGAGGGGAAAAAGGTCCGTGTCCCTTTTAGCAAGACTGACAAGGAGCCAATATTCCCTTCTTGTTGCCCCCCAATTTTGGCATGCCCCCTGCCCTCCGTCCCGGACTAAGATAAAATAATAATAATAATAATAATAATAATAAACAGACGTCGGACTCCTTCACCTCCTTCAGCGGCAGCGGCGCACCGCGATCCCGGGGAAGTTAAAAATAAAGACAATGTGCATACATTAGCATCCATAATGCACAACTCTCCCCATTTAATATGCAAATTCCCAGCGACGCTGCCGAACACCTTCTGTTCCGAGCGCATAAATTTGAATTTGCAATTAGAATAATCTTGTATAATTAATGAAAAGCGTCAATTTTAGCTCCTAAGTAATTTGATTAACATGTTGATAGGGCACTTAACGGGCTCTCTAAACCAGAGGGGCCGGGCGTTGCACGGGAAAGAGGGAATGGGAAAGGGGGAAAGAAAGAGGGAGAAAGAGGGATGGAGGGGAGAAGGGCACAAAGACCCAACCTCACATTCAGGTTTACCATCTCCCTTATTTGTAATTCCAAAGAAAATGTCCAAAATCTGAAGGGGGATTGAGATAGTGACGCCTTATGCTTTCTGAGGGTTTGATGTACTAAAACTTTGCTTAGGGCACAAAATTATTAAAAATATTGTGTATAGGTTACCGCCAGTCTATGTGTATAAGGTGTATAGGAAAGGTAAGTGAATTTTGTGTTTAAACTTGAGCCTAATCTCCAAGACACTTCGTTATGTAGGTATATGCAAATACAAGTACAGTAGAGTCTCGCTTATCCAAGCCTCTGGATAATCCAAGCCATTTTTGTAGTCAATATTTTCAATACATCGTGATATTTTGGTGCTAAATTCGTAAATACAGTAATTACAACATAACATTACTGCATATTGAACTACTTTTCCTGTTTCGTCGGTTTCCTTGCACAATCTGCATTTTGGGTCATCAGCTGATTTTTCGATCTTGGCCTTAATTGCATTTGCATTTATTATTATTATTATTATTATTATTATTATTATTAATGTGATTAATGTAAAGCTGGCACAGGTCTCCAAATAGACATGTATTTTTTAACCTTTTTAAAAAATTGAAATATATCATCAAAATTTTACATATCCTTTTTTTATATACACATACTCACTTTCTGTCCCTGTGAGAACTGGATTCTGAAAATTTTGTCTAGTTGTGGAAACAAGGACTGGAGAAAAAGCTTTGGTTGAGACATCTTTTCCCCATGATAATAACTCTTCCAGGAGTGAATTCCCCTTCTTAAACGTAGATTTCACTCACTTCCTGTGGTCTAAGCCTTGTTCTTAACTCGGAGTCATTTGTAAGTCTGTATTTGTCACTGTTTTCACCCGGGGCAGAAAGGGTGCCTCCTTGTATTTCTGTGTGTTTGTGTGTCTTTGGGTGTGGGCCTGAGTCCCAGCTGAAGGAGACGTGGAAAGATCACCGCTCACAATGCTCTCTGACCAGACAGACCTTAATAGGTTCGATTCTTCTCTTCCTAATCTTGTCAATCCCTATTCTTTGCTGCCGGCCGCCGGGGAGGGATGACTGACAGGCAGAACTTCCCAAGGCACCCGGTGGCGGAGATACCATCACGGCGGACAAAAGCCCGAGAAATGTCAGTGTGTTATCACGGCACCCCAAGCGTCACCGAGATGCGCCCGAAAAGGAGCCCCTCTTTCATCCCATCGGCCCATTGTCTGGCCGAGGGAGATACATTGCATCACATACATTGCAAAAGAGTGACCAAAGGAGAGGGTCATGTCAGAGGAACATTTCCTCCCTTGGTTGCTGGGATTTTGGTATTTCTTCGCATGCGGGCCAAAAACAATCCAAATTCCAAGACCAAATTTTTTTAAAAGTGTGCAAATCAAATCTTTGGCATGTGACGCATCACTGCCATGCACCAGATATGGAGGACAGAACCTGAAAATGTGTCATGCGCTATCAATGCTCTCAAGTCAATGCCATTTATCCATGCTTTGACTCTCCATTGACCACAAACAGCCCACTCTTTGTTGCTATTTGCCGATAAATCAGCTTTGACTTATGGCAAATCTATGAATCAGAGGTTTCCAAGGGTTGCTGATATTGCCAGCTTTGGGTCGCTGTGAGTTTTTCGGGCTGTATGGCCATGTTCCAGCAGCGTTCTCTCCTAACGTTTTACCTGCATCTGTGGCTGGCATCCTCAGAGGTTCCATTTGGCAGTGAAGCAAATGCTGTGTGTATGTGTCTATCTATCTATCTATCTATCTATCTATCTATCTATCTATCTATCTATCTATCTATCTATCTATCTCTGTGGAATAATGTCCAGGGTGGGAAAAAGAATCCTTGTCCATTTAATGCAAGTATGAATGTTGCAATAGCCATCAGAACAAAGGCAATTAAGGCCAAGATCGAAAAATCAGCTGATGACCCAAAATGCAGACTGTGCAAGGAAACCGACAAACCATGGATCATAGTCTCAGCTGCTGTAAGAAAATCGCACAGACAGTCTACAAACAGAGGCATAACCATGTGGCCCAAATGATTCATTGGAACTTATGCCTCAAGTACCACCTCCCAGCAGCAAAGAACTGGTGGGATCACAAACCTGCAAAAGTATTGGAAAATGAGCACGCAAAGATACTGTGGGACTTCCGAATCCAGACTGACAAAGTTCTGGAACACAACACACCAGACATCACAGTTGTGGAAAAGAACAAGGTTTGGATCATTGATGTCGCCATCCCAGGTGACAGTCGCATTGACGAAAAACAACAGGAAAAACTCAGCCGCTATCAGGACCTCAAGATTGAACTTCAAAGACTGGCAGAAACCAGTGCAGGTGGTCCCGGTGGTGATGGGCACACTGGGTGCTGTGCCAAAAGATCTCAGCCAGCATTTGGAAACAATACACATTGAGAAAATCACAATCTGCCAACTGCAAAAGGCCACCCTGCTGGGATCTGCACGCATCATCCGAAAATACATCACACAGTCCTAGACACTTGGGAAGTGTTCGACTTGTGATACGAAATCCAGCATATCTATCTTGTTTGCTGTGTCAGACTATGTCGTTGTGTCAATAATAATAATAATAATAATAATAATAATAATAATAATAATAATAATTATAACAACAACTTTATTTGTATTCCGCCCTATCTCCCCAATGGGACTCAGGGCAGATTCCAACATACAATGGCAAACATTCAATGCCTCAGTAAACAAACAAATACTGACATAAAAATCCCAGAGAAACCCCGCATATAAAAATAACATTAAAACCTGACATCAATTTAAAGTCTAACATCAGTAAATTAAACCTAACATCACTAAATTAAACTACATGTAGTCAAAAAAAATTATATAAAAACATCAAATCCAAACAAACATCCACATGAATTTATAACAGCCAACTAGAGTTCACAGTGTGGGTTGGTTATGTGGTCAAAGAGTGACCAAAGTAGAGCGGTAATGTCAAGCTTGAATAGCATTTGGAGGAAACAGAAAGGAGGAAACCATGAAAATGAACTAAATCTGATTACCAGTATTAAAAACAAAACAAAACAGTAAATAAAGAACACCACTCAGAAACAGGGGAACTCCAGACAGCAAACAATCAAGTGCCAGTGAAGACATCCCAAACAGAGGATGCCTCCAAGCAACAGCAGCCAGACTGCCTCTATGCAGATACCTTCACTGATTGACTTTTCAAACTTCATGACTACTGAAATGCTAACTCAATCTTGCTCATTGCAACATTCCCACTTGCTTTAAACTGACAAGGGTTCTTTTCGTCACCCTGGACATCATTCCACAGTTATATATACACTACCAACAGAACCTCTGAAGATGCCATGAGCCACAGATGCAGGCGAAACGTCAGGAGAGAATGCTGCTGGGACATGCCCTGAAAACTCACAGCAACCCAGTGATTCCGGCCGCGAAAGTCTTCAACTTTACCAGGTCTTGCTAACTCAGGGCCATGGCTTTCTTTACCGAGTCTTTCTTTACCTTCCACTTTTTCCTAGCATTACTGTCTTTTCCAAAGTGTTCCAGAATATGTCCAAAGGAAAACAATACTTTTGTATTCAGCCCCTTTAGCTTCTAGTAAGAGGTCATTATTATTGTTACGGATAAAGAAAGCCAATGAAAAGTGACTATTAGATCCAAGATCAAGGACCTTCTATTCTGCTTTGATCATCTTGGATAAAACTGTGTCCAGTTCTGGGCATCAAAATTCAAGGAGGACACTGACAAACTGGAAGGTGTCCAGAGAAGGGCCACCAAAATGGTCCAAGGTCTGGAAACCATGAAAACCCATGAGCGGCTTAGGGAACTGGAGACGTTTAGCTTGGAGAATGAAAGGTTATGTTTAAGTATTTGGAAGGATGTCCCATTGAGGATGGCAGAAGCTTCCTCCAGATACTAGGACTCAATGGAGCCTTGAGGTTTTTTTTTTTTTTCCACATCAGGAGCGACTTGAGAAACTGCAAGTTGCTTCTGGTGTGAGAGAATTGGCCGTCTGCAAGGACGTTGCCCAGGGGATACCCGGATGTTTTGATGTTTTTACCATCCTTGTGGGAGGCTTCTCTCGCTTCTCTCATGTCCCCGCATGGAGCTGGAGCTGACAGAGGGAGCTCATCCACACTCTCCCCGGGTTGGATTTGAACCAGGAACCTTCAGGTCAGCAACCCAACCTTCAAGTCATCAGTCCTGAAACCTTGAGTCCAAATGGCAGGAAAATAGATTTCACTGGAACATTAGAAAGAATTTCTGATTGTAAGAACCGTTCGATCATAGTCCAGTGGAGTCTTCTTCTTTGGAAGTTTCTAAGGAGAGGCTGGATGTACATCTGCCAGAAGGCTTTGCTTGTGCCTTCCTGCACAACAGAATACGGTCAGACTGGATGGCCCTTGGGGTCTCTTCCAACTCTATCATCTGGCCATACGGAGACCCTACGGATGACAGATTTCTGAGAAATCTCAGGTTCTGCAGACTAAGAGCCAAGACGTCTTCCACTGAGTCATCCCATCTGTAATGCAATCTTCCTCTTTCTCGGCTGCCTCCAACATTGCCCAGCAATATCGTCATTTCTAGTGAGTCATGTTGTCTCAGGATGACAGCCCTGGTTTAGTCATTTTGGTTTCTAGTGAGAATTCATGTTTGATTTACTCTCAGTCTTATCTGTCTTTTTTTGGCAGGGGGTGATATCTCCAGAAGCTTCTCTTCCAAGTCCACTTTTTTCAAGTGAGTTGACCTTTCTTTCTCCTGAAGGCCTTCTTCAGCTTTCACAATCGCAGGCACAAGCCAGAAATATTATCTCATGCACAATCCGACCACGTTGCCCTAGGACCCATTTATTTCTCTTTTTGGCTATCCATGCTATCAATAAAACTATCCACCAGGTTGCCAAATTTAGGAACAACGTGGTCTCTTTCCCTATTATTTCTGGCTTCTCTGCGCAACACTTCTACATAGTTGTGTCATGATACTACAACCAGCTGCTGAGAGCAACATTTCTGACCACGTTGCACACTGGCCTTCATAAGAAAACCAAAAAAGAAAGAAAATGGGTTCCCTGGAACTACAAAGACAAGTATCCACTATGACAGTAACACTGTGAATGTAACAGTTCTTTGATTGTTTAACAACTCCTTTTGTATCTGTTTTCATATTGATGTGTTGATACTAAATTTAGGTTTAATGATTTCTGTGTTACTGTAATAGTGGATACTTGTCTTTGTACTTCATAAGAAAACCCAAGAAAGGAAGCACGAAGGTAGAGGTGAGGTCTATTTTTCACAATAAGACAACAGTAGAGACATGCCACCGAACCATGGGTGGAACCCATGAAGTCGATACACTAAGACACATGTGTCAAACTCAGGGTTCGCAGGCCAGATCCAGCCCACCATTTGCATTGTTATATTGAGTATTCCCATTTGTTCTCCTGTCCTTTCAAGAACAGCCTTAAAACAATGTGGTAAGTAAAAGAAAACTGCTTTACTTCAGCAAAACATAAAGAACAGCACACTCAGTGGTATAATGCAAATGAAAGCAAAGTAGTCTGAGGGCAAACACATTTCTTAAGTCTCTAATAAATTCACAAACCAAGTAGCAGTCTTACTTCAGACAAAGAAACAGCAATAAATCCTTAGGAGCAGTTTCCCAGATGCAGACTCGAAGCAGGCACAAGGGGAGCAAAGGCTTAGGCATTAGAGTCAGTTTGTTACCAGCAAGAGCTGCCTGCACCTGCTTCTTTTTTCATAGCCCTGAGTTCCCTCACAGCTGCTAGGGCAGTTCCCAATTACTCAGCTGCATTTCTGGCAGCTATTCTTGCTGAACAACGACTCTGTTCTGTTTCCTTTCACCTCTCCTGAAATGTGGGTACTTGCAAAATCTCCTCCTCAGATTCGGACTGCCCCTCTGACTCACGAACACTTTCTTGCTCCCCATCCTCTTCTGAAGATGAGGAATCCCTAAAAACTCCATATAGAGTCTATAGAGCAGGCATGGGCAAACTCCAGTCCTCCAGGTGTTTTGGACTTCAACACCCACAATTCCTAACAGCCGGTAGGCTGTTAGGAACTGTGGGAGTTGAAGTCCAAAACACCTGGAGGGCCCAAGTTTGCCCATGCTTGGTCTATAGAATCACCTATATATATGGAATCTATCAGTGACTCTATCAGCCCCATCTACACTCCCATATATTCCATTTTCTGAATCCAAGGCTGGGTCTACACTGCTGTATATTCCAGGATCGGATCTCAAATTATCTGCTTTGAATTGGACTATATGAGCCTCTACTGCCAGATAATCTGGAATAAGCAGATAATAAGGGATCAGATCCAGGGCTATAGGGCAGTGCAGATCCAGCCCAGGTTATAACAACAACAACAACTTTATTTTTATACCCTGCCTTCATCTCCCCAAGGGGACTCGAAGCAGCTTAAATGGGGCCAAGCCCAGACAATAACACTCGGTAGAAAATAAAAACACATCATATAAAATACAATTTACATATTAACCATTAAAAACACAGTCATCAGCTAGAAATAATCTAAAAACCTGAGTGAAAGTGGAGTGGAGGATGTAAACTAGAGAATGGAATAGGAACCAAAGTGCTGCAATAGATAGGAGACTTGGTATGAGGTAGATGTTGAGATTATTTCTAACTGTGGGAATAAAATAAAGTGCATCAAAATGGTAATAGCCATGTATCCATATAATCCAGTTCAAAGCAGATAACCTGGATTCAGAAACTGGATTATATGGCAGTGTAGATCCAGCCCTAGATACTGCTGTGTTGGCTTTGCCACATAAAGCATGTCCTTTTCCACGGAATAAATGCAAAAGCGGAGGACAGTTTCCTTTTTAAAGACTACAAATCCCATTATTATACTGGCTGGGAATTCTGGGATTTGCAGTCTAGGCAAAAGGTTTCCCTTCCAAGCTGAAATTCAGAGTTCAAGATGCCAGGAACATCAGCTCAAGAGGAAAATCTCTTTGTTTGCACTGCAATTTTGGCAATAAACAAACCCATGGTTTTAGCAATAAATGAAACCACAAGGTGTTTCTTACCTGTCGATGATGACCGGGTCGGAGGGCGTCTCGTTGCGGTTCCCGCAGCTTTTCTTATCGCAACAGCGGCTGGAAAGAAAACAAAGGGGGAAATCAGGAATGGACACAAACTTCTGACCCAAACCTGGCCCCAGAATCAAAGATGCACCTACACTGCAGAATGGATGCTGTTTGACAACACTTTAACTGCCATGGCTGAATGCTATGGCATCCCAGGAGTTTTAGTTTGACAAGGTCTTCTGCCTTCTCTGATTAAGATTGCTGGTTTTTCCCTAAATTACAACTCCCATCATTCTACAGCATTGAGTCATGAAAGTGGTTTCAAAGTGTATTATTTCTAGACACTACAGAGAATTACTTTTAAGCAGCAATTTGTTCCCATGTATATACGACGACTTTTGGGAAGTAATGGCTTCATTCTGTGTTGAGATGTTGGCGAAAAGTCACTTGTCTCTTACGCCTGTTTGATCAATAAAGCCCATGCTTTTTCCCCAATATAAGGTGCAAAGTGGTTCACAAAACAGATGGGAGGAAATACAGGCACACTATGTAATAAAATTTGGGGAAAAAATATCTGTTCCTGGTTTGGAAGTATTATTTCCTGTTTAGTTGCGTAATCCTTACTTCGAATGTAGTTGTCATACTCCAGAAACTTCATTTTTATGGCACAAACTATATTGAATTGGTTGAGACTCGAGATGAGAGTCACTGAAAAACTATAGCAAAATGTGCTGCAGGACATCCCTTCTGCAGAAACAAAGTTTTTTGCGGTTTAATAAACCTTTTCCATGTTTTTATGATAGAACCAATTAGGAAATGACATGTATGACTCAGGAACAAAGACAGTAAGTAATAGACATGTCCAAAAAAATCGTTTTGAATCGTACATCGGAATTATTTTGGATTGTTCTCACTTTTTGATACGCATTCCGAGACATTGTCTCACAACACAACCAGCAATGTAATTCGAACCATTATTGGCCCATTCTCTAATTGTCTCTTAATGTTTCGTTAATTCCCCCCCCCCCCAAATTTTTAAAATATATTTTAAAAAATATTTTTTAAAAAATTGTTTCTGCAACCTACCTTGAATGGGAGCTTAGCACAGCCTAACATGGCTGCTGCTCCCCGGCCAATCAGAAGCTTCCACGATGGACACAAAGGTGGGAGCTAACATCCTCTGCGTCCACATGGAAGATTGCCATACAATGCCGGTGTGTAGCAATTGCGCATGCGCGTCCGCCATTTTAGAAACATTTAGAATCATTACAAATTTTCGGAAATATCCGAAATTTTTGGGTGAAAAAATCAGAAATACTTTCTATATCGAAGCGCCAGCGCCCCCTACTTTAAAAACGAGAATTGAAACTTTTTTTCATTGATCGGACATGCCTAGTAAGTAAGTAACTTTATTTTTCTATCCCGCCTCCATCTCCCGGCTGGGACTCGGGGCGGCTAACATGGGACAAAAGCCCGAAAATACAAACAGGTAGAACAGTTAAAACATGTTACAATAAAAATACAGTAAAATCGACAATTATACAAACAGTTACCTTAAGTAAAACAATGCAACAGACCATCAAAACTCAGTTAACAACTAAAATCAGATTAAAATAAAATAGAATAATGGATCAGCCAGGTTGGAGGAGGGGATAGCATGGAGGGGCCACTTGAACTAAAGTGCAAAAATTTAGTTCTAAAGTGCTTAGGGCCAAGAACAAAGTGCAAATGTTTCTAGACCGATGGAGTGGGATACCTGTTGTGGTGGTGCCTCTCTCCTTCTCCTTCTCCTTCTCCTTCTTCCCAACCCATCTGATCTAGATTAATTCTAATCTCCAGATCAGAACAGTAGAGAATCTGGAATCAAGTTGCCCTCCACTTATTTTTTGACAATAGCTCCCATCCATGTCTAGATCTGGGGAAATCACGCTCCCCCTTTATTCTATTCTGCCTTGGTCAGACCAGACCTGGAATCACACTGTGTCCCATTCTGGGCACCACAATTGAAAGGAGATGTTGACTCTAAGCTGAAATGTGTCCAGAGGAAGAGGGCAACACAAAGGTTCAAGGGTCTGGAGAACAAGCCCTATGAGGAGTGGCTGAAAGAGCTGGGCATGTTTAGCCTGCAGAAGAGAATTATTTATTTATTTATTTATTTACAGCATTTATATTCCGCCCTTCTTTCTCACCCTGAAGGGGACTCAGGGCGGATCACATTACACATATAGGCAAACATTCAATGCCTTTTAACATAGAACAAAGACAAACAAACATAGGCTCCGAACGGGCCTCGAACTCATGACCTCCTAGTCAGAGTGATTCATTGCAGTGATTCATTGCAGCTGCTCTCCAGCCTGCACCACAGCCCGAGCCCGAGAGAAGGCTGAGAGGAGACATGATGAGGGCCATGGATCAAGAGGTGAGGAGGGAGGGAGGAGGAGGGAGCGAGCTTGTTTTCTGCTGCCCTGGAGACTAGGACGTGGAGCAATGACTTCAAACTACAGGAAAGGAGATTCCACCTGAACATCAGGAAGAACTTCCTCACTGTTCGGGCTGTTCGGCAGTGGAACTCTCTCCCCTGGACTGTGGTGGAGTCTCCTTCCTTGGAGGCTTTTAAGCAGAGGCTGGATGGCCATCTGTCGGGGGTGCTTTGAATGCGATTTCCTGCTTCTTGGCAGGATGGGGTTGAAATAAATGGCCAACCAGGTCTCTCCCAACTCTAGGATTCTATGATTCTAGGATCATCCTTCACCATTGACTCTGCTGGTTAAAAGTGTTTGAAGAACCACATATTTTTGTTGCTAAACCAACAAACATCCACTTCTGCAAGAGAATTCCTTCACAATATAGCAACATCCCCCCCCCCACTCCCCAAGGCCTCTTGATATTAAAACTGGATCCGATTGTCAGAGAGAAAGTCTGCCCCACCTAAATTCCACAGAAACAGCTCAGAAGGTTAAAGAAGAAGACATTTCAACCCGGGAATTTTTTGGCTCAGGGATGTTCTAGTGAAATCACCGTCCTCAGTGGGCTTTCCCCCAAAATATTGCATGGAGTCATTCACTCCCTTCCAGAAAACACACTCTCACACACAAAGGGATGCATTCCCTTCTCCTCCCCAAAATGAACTTTCCCCGTATTTGCCATAAAGATGATCCGGGCATATATTGCACAAATGTAGAATCCTCAAGGGACAATTTGCATATGGGAACAGGTCTTCCCTTTGTATATGGCTCCTTCTATACTGCTGTTGTGACTCAGCTGGAACCTAAGATTGACTCTGGTGAGGATGATGGGATTCAGGTTCAAAATCAGGTTCAAAATGTCTCTGTTGTAGAAGATGAGGAACAGGGAGTGCAAGTTCATTTTCCCACAGCAAGTAATGATGTTGATGATACTGAAACTAGCCAGGTGCAAATGGACTTGGAAAAGGAGGACAGTTCTCAGTCTGATAATGAGGCTCAGCAGGCTGACCTTGATGAAACAGGTTCCCTAGATTGAGCTGACCGTTTGGAATTCAGGGTTTGGAGGAGTATGAGAATTGCAAACAAAAGGGAGGTTAGAGGCCAGAGAAATGCTTTCATGCTTTGCAAAGGGTATTAAAGCAATGTGTTTGGAGACAAACCTTTGTCAAAGCAACTTTCGTTCAACCAAGAAGCAAGTTCTCGTTTTCCTGGATTATCTTGCAGCCTATGTGTTCATGTTCTTGGGACTTTGTCATGCTCTATTGGGACTTGGTTTATTTCAGGTGATTTCTTGAATCATGCTCTAAGGCTTTATTTTGTAACGATCTTTTGGAACTTTACTTTTGCTTTTTTAAAAAGAACTTTTTATCTTCTATTTTCTAATAAACTAAAAAGACTTCAACTTGGATGCAGTTTGGTGTATACAGCAAGGTGAAGTTATCCTGAGGTGCAACAACTGCCATACAATTCAGATTATCAAAGTGACGGGACCATAAGCCAGAAAATAGTAAACTTTTGCATATATAGCTTTGCCTTTGCATATATCTTATTAGCCTTTTTATATAGACAATGTAAACATTTTGCATGAACCAAAGCAGTATGTGTAACAAAGGACCTGTGCCCCTCCCTTTTGAGCTGGTTGGTGCCTTTCTCCAGAAAGTTCCAAGAAGAGAAGCTATCTCAGAGTAAACAAGTTAGGTCACAGATACCACCTATGTCAAGATAGGTGGGGAGGTGAAGAAGACCATCAGCAACTGGTCAATTTTAGATAAGCCTAGGTATATAATCTTTGTTAACTTTGTTAACTTTGCAGAGGCCATTTGCATATACAGACCTTTGTGTGTGTACGGCTGTTTGCTTTATCATAGCTATGATGAAAATAAATACTTTGCTTTTGTACTCTCACGAGACTGCGTTTTCTGCCTGATTGCCTCCTGAGCCAGAACCCTTAGAGATAATTGCCTTACAAAAGCAGATAATCCACATGATCTGCTTAGAACTAGATTATATGAGTCTACACGAGGCATGGGCAAACATTGGTTTTCCAGGTGTTTTGGACTTCAACTCCCACAATTCCTGGCCTCAGGCCCTTTCCTTTTCCCCCTCAGCCGCTTAAGCGGCTGAGGGGGAAAAGGAAGGGGCCTGAGACCAGGAATTGTGGGAGTTGAAGTCCAAAACACTTGGAGGGCCAACGTTTGCCCATGTCCAGTCTACACTGCTAAATAATCCAGTTTAAAGCAGATAATCTGGATTATATGGCAGTGTAGATCCAGCCTTAGTGTGGTACCCTACATTTCCCCCTGTTGAAATTCAATTTGAGACCAAAAGGTCAAAACCTTTGCGATGATGGCACAGGATGTCTGATGCATCATGCATCGAACATCTACTGCAAGTTGCAGTTCACCATTTGAATAATAATTTTGTTGTGGCTCAGCTGGAACCTCAGAGTGACTCTGATGGGGATTTATGGGATTCAGGTTCAGAGTGTCCCTGTTGTAGAAGATGAGGAACAGGGAGTCTTTCCCACAGCAGGGAACGGTGTTGATGATACTGAAACTAGCCAGGTGCAAATTGACTCAGAAAAGGAGGACAGTTCTCAGCCTGATAGCATGCAGACAGACACTAACGAGCAGGCTGGCCTTGATGGAATGGAATCTCTAGATCGAGCTGGCCATTTGGAATTCAGGGTTCGGAGAAGTGTGGGAATAGCAAACAAGAAGGAGGTCAGAGGCCAAAGAAATGCTTTCATGCTTTGCAAAGGGTATTAAAACAGTGTGTTGGGAGACAAACCTTTGTCAAAGCAATGTCTCGCTCAAGTCAAGAAGCAAGCTCTCATTTTCCTCGATTATCTTGCAGCCTTTGTGTGCTCATGTTAATGGGACTTTGTCATGCTCTAATGGGACCTTGTTTATTCCTTATGATCTCTTGGGTTATTCTTTGAAGCCTTGTTTTGTAACAATCTTTTGGAACTTTACTTTTGCTTTTAAAGAACTATTTATTTTCTATTTCCTAATAAACTACAAAAGACTTCAACCTGCGTGCAGCTTGGTGTATATAGCAAGGTGAAACTAGCCTGAGGTGCGACAAATTAAAAAAATCACTACAGATCAGTAAATGGAGAATAAAGACCCACATGTGCACATATTTTTTCCAAGGCAGACAAGAGAATACAAATCTTGTAGAAAATACAAGATCTGGGACTCTTGCTTTGGGTTGCCATTGCCTCCTCCTCCTTCGCCCGAGACCTCTCTGCAACCTCAACTTTTCATCCGTCTCCCAGGTGCCACCGCTTGCGTTGAAATATAATTAATAAGTAATCGGATAAACAACCGCGAGCTCTAAATTCACCCCTCTCCCAACGGGGGACTGGCATAAACAAAAACATAGGGCACGGGAACCTGGTTGCGCTCCTCCCCACGATGCCCCTCCAAGCCTGGCTTCCTATTCCCCGAGCCCCCAGGATCGTTAGCCAGGCTCCTGGAGATCAATTAGCCATGAAAGTTGGCTCTGAGGCTGACGGGTTAATTGGCACAAACACCGAGACGGTAAACAAGGCAGGTGTTAATGGGGCGCCAGGGATCTGGAGGAGACCGGAGGGAAGGCTCCACAACCTGAAGTTCAACAGACCGACCCAAGTCTTTGGATGTCAAATGGTTCACCAAGGCAAGGATGCGGTTGCTATCATAGAATCTGAGTTGGAAGAAAGCCCCAAGGACCATCCAGCCCAACTTCTTTTTGCCAAGCAGAAAGACACAATCCAATTCCTCCTGACAGATGGACATCCAGCCTCTGCTTGAAAACCTCCAGAGAAGGAGATGTCACCAAACTCCCAGGCAGAAGAATATCCTACTGTTGAACTCCTCTTACTGTCAAGGAGTTCTTCCTCATGTTAAGATGAACTCTCTTTTCCTGCAATTTGAATCCATTGTTCCATAACCATGACTGTTGTAGTATATTGTTGTGTACCATCCAATCTTTCTGACTTTATGGCCACCCCAAAGCAAACCTATTGTGGGGTCTTGCTTGGAGAAGGTGAGGTTTAGAGAGAGAGAGTGACTTATCTACTCATCCAATGGGCTTCTACGTCCAAGCAGGAATTTAAAACCTGCATCTATACTGAAGAATTAATGCAGTTTGACTTCACTTTGACTGCCATGGCTCAATGCAATGAAATCCCAGGAGTTGTAGGTTTACAATGTCTTGGCTATACTACTATACAAAATCCCAGAATATTTGTAAAATATCTATACAAATATACGATAGTCTATGTACAAAGAAATTGTGTCCAAATAACATATATTATTAAAGTTCCCCGTACAAAGCTCAATTTGGCCATACCAGACAAAATGAAAAGGAGCAACAGCTCTAACACAAAAGTTATTCAAGTCTGGTATTGGTTCCAAAGTATATAGGCTTCAGGGATACACAGTCAATGAAAATATCTTCCAAACAATTTAAATAGATGGTTGGTCATGTTGCTGTATACTGGAATGAAGAAAATAATGATGGAGCACCGCTCTCAAAAAAGTCTTCGAAAGTAAAGTCCAAATAAAGTCCCAAGTCCCTTGTAGACTGTATCCCTGAAGCCTATATACATTGGAACCAATACCAGACTTAAATAACTTTTGTGTTAGAGCTGTTGCTCCTTTTCATTTTGTCTGGTACAGCCAAATTGAGTTTTGTACGGGGAACTTTAATAATATATGTTATTTGGACACATTTTCTTTGTACATAGACTATCGTATGTTTGTATAGTTACAATGTCTTGGACCATCTCTGCCCAAGAGTGTGTGCGCCTCACCAAGCTACAACTCCCAGGATTCCATAGTCTTAATAGTTTGGTAAGGGACCAGCCCCCGGTGGCGCAGCAGGTTAAACCACTGAGCTGCTGAACTTGCTGACCAAAAGGTCGCCAGTTTGAATCCGGGGAGCAGGGGGAGCTTCCACTGTTAGCCCCAGCTTCTTCCAACCTAGCAGTTTGAAAACATGCAAATGTGAGTAGATCAATAGGTACTGCTCCGGCAGGAAGGTAATGCTGCTCCATGCAGTCATACCAGTGGCCACATGACCTAGGAGGTGTCTATGAATAATGCCGGCTCTTCCGTTTAGAAATGGAAATGGGCACCAACCCCCAGAGCTGGACACGACTGTCAGGGGAAAACCATTACCTTTACCTAAGGGACCAGCACTATTTGGTGAAAGAGACATGGCAAACTGCAACTCCCATGATTCCACTATGGCAGTTGAAGTAGAGTCTAACTGCATTCATTCCACTGTGTAGATGCACCCCAGGACTCAACAGTCCTCTCCTATGTCAGCAGCCACTGAATGGTTGGTGCACAGTCTTATTGTCCCTTTGGAACAAACAGAAAAACAACACTGTTTTCCAATTTTGCTGGACAGAAAATCTGCGATCTGTGCATGCTCCGAAGAATGGCTTCCTCAATCCAAGGATTATTGCAGAAATGGAGAAACATGAAATATGCTCATGTGGTTTGCAGAGCTCTCTGGAAAGTCACTTGTCCCATTCCTGAGATACTGGCACGAAGAGTGCCCACTCTTATCTCTGATCAATGACTGGAGATAAGAGTGGAGATTCCCAAAGCGGGATGTGCTCTCCATTCTCTCGGGAGAGGCATGGGCTCTGCATCCTGACTCCCAGCAGACACAAAATGGATCTCCGGAGGGGAATCTTCCACCGCCTTATGATCTTGTTTGGTCTTTTTCTCTCCAGAGATGCTCTAAAGAGGCTCAATGAATCCCAACAACAGAGGATAAAGGGAGAAGACAAGCCGGGCTCACCTGCACATGATCTCATGCGTCAACAACACGCGGCACATCTCTGGGTTTTTGTCTTGCCCTTCGTAGATGATGGCCTGAAAAAAAGAAAAGAAGGAAAAGAGGAGATTTGAGGTTAGGCGCCACATTATTAAAGCAAGTCCTCAACTACTTTTAAAAAGAGGAGATGGCTTCTTTCTAACCAAGAAGTAAATTCATTAGAATTACGAATTAATGCCCTTTGACACCATTTGGACTGTGCCCTTAGTGGTGCAGCGTGTTAAAGCGCTGAGATGCTGAACTTGTGGACCGAAAGGTTGCAGGTTCGAATCCGGGGAGCGGAGTGAGCGTTCGCTGTTAGCCCCAGCTTCTGCCAACCTAGCAGTTTGAAAATATGCAAATGTGAGTAGATTAATAGGTACGGCTCCAGCAGAAAGTTAATAGCGCTCCATGCGGTCATGCCGGCCACATGACCTTGGAGGTGTCTACGGACAACACCGGCTCTTTGGCTTAGAAATAGAGGTGAGCACCAACCCCCAGAGTTGGACACGACTGGACTTAACGTCAGGGGAAAACCTTTACCTTTACCTTAAGTGTTAAGTTGGTGCTAAATGGCAGAGGCTAAATGTGTGATCCACAGTAACACCTCTGACAAGAGCCCGCCTCCTCGTTTAATGGTGTTGATTAATGAGGGTGAAGCTTAACGAAGCATTTTCCTATTCTTCGTAAGAGAGGAGCTGCTTCTCTTGGGGTTCTCTCTCATGAGAACGAGGTTGGAAGCGAACCAAACCAGAGTTGGGAAACGTTAAGTTTCAAGAGACTCGGGATGTGTCTACACTGTTGAATGAATTGTGTTTGGTAGCACTTTAATAACTATGGCTCAATGCTATGGAATCCTGGGTGTTGTAGTTTGACAAAGTCTTGAACCTTCTCTGCCAAAAAATGCTGATGCCTCACCAAACCAAAAAACACTTGATAGCAGTTAAAATGGTATCAAACTGAATTAACTCTATCATATAGATGTATCCAAGCCAGCTGAAGGATTCTGAGACCCATGGTCCTTCCAAAAAACTATTCCAAGCTTTGCTGTTGTTTTCAAAAGTAACTTTTCCACAGTCTCATGAAAAACAGAAGAGATGTTTTGGTGAGGGTAAAAGAGGAAAATTCACACTTTTTCTGATTTCAGAAGCTAAGCCTGTTTAATACTTAGTAGAAGGGGATCTACCCATAAGGGGCCGGGCTGTGGCGCAGCTGGCTAGTAACCAGCTGCTATAAATCACTACTGACCAAGAGGTCATGAGTTCGAAGCCCGGGTCGGGTTAAGCCTCCAACCATTAATAGCCCCGGCTTGCTGTTGACCTATGCAGCCCCGAAAGACAGTTGCATCTGTCAAGTAGGGAAAATTTAGGTACGCTTTATGCGGGAGGCTAATTTACAACACCATAAAAACTGCCAGCAAAACACGAGGAAAAGAATGAGGAAGAACAGCCACCAGTGGATGGTGAAGCAACAGCTCCCCATGTGGCCGGAATCGTGAAGCTGGAAAGAAGTTAAAAATGCCTCTGTGTCTGTCTAAACTGAATGTTGTTTGTCTGTTGGCATTGAATGTTTGCCATATATGTGTTCATTGTAATCCGCCCTGAGTCCCCTTCGGGGTGAGAAAGAAGGGCGGAATATAAATACTGTAAATAAATAAATAAATAAATACTTGAATGGGAGGAGACCAGGGGTACACCTAAGTTCAAAAGTAGTTTGGCACCACTTTAATTGCCATGACTCAATGCTATGGCATCCTGGGATTTGTAGTTTGGTGAAGGATTAAGCTCTCTTTGACAGAGAGGGCTGGAGACCTTGCAAAACTATACTCCCAAGATCCTATAGCATTGAGCCAAGTAAGACCTAGCAATATTTTTGTTTGGAAGCATGCCCAGCGCCTGCGAAACAGAACACCAGAGCATGCAGGATTGGTAAATGTACATACCAGCTATACATGGAAATAATGGTACCGTGTTTCCCCGAAAATAAGACAGTGTCTTATATTAATTTTTGCTCCCAAAGATGCGCTAGGTCTTATTTTCAGGGGATGTCTTATTTTTCCATGAAGAAGAATTCACATTTATTGTTGAACAAAAAAATGAGCATTTATTATATATTGTACATCAGTTGTCATCACAAATCAGCATAACCAGACAAACTGTGAATCCTATCAAGAATTTCTTGTTACTACCAATATTTACATGTACAACACTCTATGGTGGGTAATTTTACCAATCCTGCATGCTCTGGTGTTCTATTCAATGGGCATGCTACAAAACAAAAACTTTGCTAGGTCTTACTTTCGGGGGAGGCCTTATATTTAGCAATTTAGCAAAACCTCTACTAGGTCTTATTTTCTGGGGATGTCTTATTTTAGGGGAAACAGGATAGTAACAAGAAATTCCTGATAGGATTCAGAGTTTGTCTGGCTATGTTGGTTTGTGATTTCAACTACTGTACAGTATATAATAAATGTTCATTTTTTGTTCAACAATAAATGTGAATTCTTCTTCATGGAAAAATAAGACATCCCCTGAAAATAAGACCTAGCAATCTTTGGGAGCAAAAATTAATATAAGACACTGTCTTATTTTCGGGGAAACACGGTATATTCATTCTACAATATATAAGCACTTCTTTCCAGGGAATTCCAAGTAAGGTTAGGAAGACAAAAAAAAATCTGTCTGGAACCTCAAAGAGTTGATGCTGGATTGCATTCATGGATTTAAGTATTTGCAGGTTACTGAATCTACTATTTCCTCTGCTGCTGCTCTGTACACAGCTGAAAAAATATGACACCACCAGGTATTTGTAGCTCCTCCAAAGCATTTGGAGAAAATACTTCCTTGCCTCCCCATTCTGACCAAGACAGCAAAAACGCTCCCCATTCTAACCCATCCCATCCCATCCAAGGACCGGACAGCATCACCTGCTTGGACATGGAGTCAATCAGCCGGACATAAAGGTCTTGCTCCGTCCGAAGCCCTGCGGAGAAACAAAAAAAAAGGAGAAGGAACACTGAGATGTTTTGAATTGCAAAAGCAATGAATTTGGGAGTTACTCTTTGGAGAACTACAACTCCCAGAATGTCCAAGACAGAAGAAGAGACTGCAAGAAAAGAAGGGGATCTGCCCATAAGCACCCCTTTCTCTTGTTGATGATGATGGTGGTAATAACAATAACAATAATAATAACAATAATAATAATTTGTTATATGCCTCTTCTTTTTTTGGCAAAATAAATTTTTATTAGTGTTATTTTCAACATAAACATAGACGTAAACATACAACAAAATAAATTACAGAACGAGGAAAAAAAGGGAAAAAAGAAAGAAAAAAGAAAAGAGAGAAAAGAAAAAAAGTAAAAATTAAACAGACAAAAAATAGCCAAAAAAACATGCAAAATCTATATATATACAAAAGGGTAATGAAATTTCGGCCTAGGATAAAACAAGAAAACTACACATCCCAGAAACACTAAACTTGGCAGCACAACCCCTCATCCATGCCTCTACGTTCATACAACAAAATGGTTAGTACTTGCTATCCAAGTACTAACCAGTGGCGACAATGTTTATCTTCCAAAACCAAATGGGGTTGGGTACAGTTAAGGCATTTAGGGCCCTGGCAATGTAATAGTCATCATTGCCTTCCTTTGTTAAGAGATTAAGTTCATCTGATTCATCTCCCATTCTCTGTGCATTGATGTTTGTGTGTATATGCCTTCAGGTGGCATGTTGAACTTATTGCAATTCCATGAATTTTATGGGGTTTTCTTAGACAAAAATAATCAGAGTTGGCTTTGCCATTTCCCTTATGAAATATTGCATTGAATGTTTGCCTTTTGTTGTTGGAATCCGCCCTAAGTCCCCTTAGGGAGATAGGGCAAAATACAAATAAATCATCATCATCATCATCATCATCATCATCATCTTCATCTTCATCACAATGGCTATTATTCCTTCTTAATCCTCTTTGGCTTAGAGATGGTTCTTCCTTTGGGAATTCTGGGGGAAAGCACCAAGGTCAGATCTTGTGTTCCTATGTGTGTACCTTTTATTGTGTGTTGACTTATTGTCACCACATGGATTTTTGGGATTTTCTTAGCCCTTCTTCTGAAATAGAGCCGACAATAGCTGGAATCCATTGGCAGCCTCCCACCCAAGTACTAACCAGAACTGAGCCTGCTTAGCTTCCAAGATCTAGTGCATTTATGCTATTTAATCCAGTACCAGGATGAAGGATACTTACCGTTACTATACAGCAGCTGTAACCGATAGTGGATGCCATTGTTGGTTTTTTCTCCATCCTGCTCCTGGAGAAAAGTGGAAAGAAAAGACCAACCGTGACAACTGGAACCCTTTAAGCCTTGTATTGCTAGGGGAAAGTCATGGTTGTGAGCTACACACATTGCCCTAGGAATAGTAGTAGTATTACTGTTGTTTTTAGATAGGATCTGAAATATCAGTCCAACGGTTGCTTCCATATGAGACACAAAACTTGGATGAGCCTTGAAACCGAGCAAGAAGGCAAACACACAACAAAGCATAACTTTGGCCAAAGCAAGTAGCCAGCATTGCTTTCGGTCCAACTTACTCACAACCCTGATTGAGGTTGATAAAGTTTATTCCAAGCATCAGTATTTCATAGAGTTATGTAGACAATAACAAATCAGCAGCACTGAATGTATCCAGAGCTTGTTTGTTGTTTAGGGCCCCATCTACACTGCCATATAAAATCCAGGTTGAACTAGATTATATGACAGTGTAGACTCATATAATCTAGTTTAAAGCAATAATGTGGATTATCTCCTTTTATCGCTTGTATTATATAGCATCATAGAAGGGGCCCAAAACTGATCAGCATGCAGCTGAGTCTTTAATTCATATTTTATCCCAACATTATGATCATGAACTTTATTGCTATCATCTTGACATCCTTCCAAGGTAATGCATGGACGAGAATCCAAGAGATGGGATCTCATGAGATATCAAGTGCAGGATTGCCACCTTGAACATCCCCAACATCAGATAGCTATTCGGATTCCAGAGAAGAATGATCTACAGCAGGCATGGTCAACCTTTGGTCCTCCAGGTGTTTTGGACGTCAACTCTCACAATTCCTAACAGCCGATAGGCTGTTAGGAATTGTGAGAGTTGACGTCCAAAACACCTGGAGGACCAAAGGTTGACCATGCCTGATCTACAGAGTCCTAGATTCAAGCTGTGAATTCCAAGACTCCATGCTTTAGGCTTATAAAGTAGTTTATGTTGGAGTATGGTTGTATTTGTATGAAATGTAAATCAAGTGTTTACTGCTGATGAGCTAGAGTGTGTATTTTCAGTAATGAAATAGTTAACAGCAGGCTAGTTTTGACTGACAGCCTGTTGTGATTACTGTGACCTATGAGGCTTTGATTTCTGGCCTTTGAGGGTTGGAACTTCCTCCGGACTGAGGAATGTTGTTATCTAATCTCTGTGGAGTTCGGCTTGAGCTTTTTCTGAAGATGGACTATGAATGCTATGCTCTGAAGCCGAGAAATGCAAACTGTAAATAGACATGTAAATAAAGTTAATCAACAGTTAGACTTTGTCTGCTGGAGTGTTTGTTTGACCAGTGCTGTTTCTCAGTATGGGAATACAGTCTGGAGAAGGAGGTAAGACCGGGATGATGAATTTTGGAATCCACTCCGCCTCCCATCATCCCCTGACAGTCTAGATGTGGGATTTCCCCCTATTCATTAGCTTTAGGTGGTCTCCTCACCCTGTCCTTCTCCACGAAGTCAATGAAGGATGTCCTCTCGATCTCCACTGGCTGCCCGTGCCGGTCGTACATGGCCAGGACGAAGTGGAAGAAGTTGGACTTCCTGAGGTTGGAGGGCGGCTGCTTCTCAAAGTGCGCCCGGGCCAGGCCGATGCCGCTGGAGAAAGAAGGGAGGAAACAAGGTCCAGATCTTTAGTGAACAGGGGAAGGGACCTACAATGGGGTTGTGTCTCCAATTGGGAGGATCCTAGATCTAGGGTGGTCAGATACCATAATTCTTCAGTTTAAGACACTATCAATTGTAGGATGCACCCTAATACATAAGATACACAAAAATACATAAGATACACCTACGATTTCTAAGACGCACCCCATTTTAGAGGTACAGTAGAGTCTCACTTATCCAAGCTTCATTTATCCAATGTTCTGTATTATCCAACACAGTTTGCCTTTTAGTAGTCAATGTTTTTGTAGTAAATGTTGCAATGTTTTGGTGCTAAATTCGTAAATACAGTAATTACTACATATTAACCCTCACAACTTCTGAGGATGCCTGCCATAGATGTGGGCGAAACGTCAGGAGAGAATACTTCTGGAACATGGCTACACAGCCCGAAAGACATACAACAACCCAATTACTACATAACATTACTGTGTATTGAACTGCTTTTTCTGTCAATTTGTTGTAAAACATGATGTTTGGTGCTTAATTTGTAAAATCATAATGTAATTTGATTTTTAATAGGCTTTTTAAAAAATCCCTCCTTATTATCAACATTTTCGCTTATCCAATGTTCTGCCAGCCCGTTTATGTTGGATAACATAAGCTTTTTGGCCCATTTTAGGATACAAGTTACTATAACCTGATGTATTCGCTGGATTAATGTGAAGTTAAATACAGACTGGCTCTGTCGTTTGGCCCAATGCTACTGGCCCTGTTGTAATGGTCACACAAGTGGTTTACTGTTTTAATTGAGTGTGATATTGGTTTTTAAGTGTGTTTTACGATTGTTGGTTTTTACTATATTTTGTATTATATGTGGTAGTAATCTTGCCATTATGTAAGACTGCTCTGGGTCCCCTTGGGGGAGAAGAGTGGTATATAAATTAAATAAATAAATACATAAATAACTGAGACTCTACTGTATTTATATAGGGAAAAAGTACACCTCAGGCCGCTTCCACACTGTTCCTGTAATCCAGGATCTGATCCCAGATTATCATCTTATTCCTGTTGCACTAGAGCCCTGAAACACCTGTTCACCACAAACCACACTCTGTCCAGATAATCCAGTAAGTAAAAGTTTACTAAGAGATGAATAAATAAAAATAAGCAAATTTAAAAAGGAGAATCATTGTTCAAACAGTCATTTCCAAGATAGCCAAGATTTTCAAATATAGTCTCAAGAGTCAATCCACAGATATATCCACAAACATGATAGCATGAATCCAAGGCAGACAACCTATGCCACACTTGAAACTAGAATCAGGAACAAACTTAGAAACTTGAATAGATGAATTCCAAGAACATCGGACCAAAATGAATGCTATTCACCTGAATACAATGTTGCTCTCACAAAGGATTATAGTAGAGGAACCACTTTAAAAGACCTCAATCCCTCCCATAACATCATTTCTCACCCACCTGCTTTTCCTCTCCTTATCTCTAAGCCTCTGGGAATAGCGAGTCTGTCATTGTTTCATGCCCTGTCTCCACAATTCCAAGCGCCTTGACCTAGACAAGCATTCATCTCCCACATTTCTCTCAGCCTGCACTTCTGGGAGGTCCTCGTGAGAACTAATATTACTTCCTCCGGTCTCGTAGGAACTGCCAGGAGATTCCAAAACAACACTCTCTAGGCCACTTCTATCCTCCTCTGTGCCCTCTGAATCTATCCCATCATCCCCATCCTCATCTCCTGAGCACTCAGAATTTGACCAGGCTACAAAAATCCCAGATTATCTGGCTGTGGAAATTCATATAATCCAGTGCAAAGCAAATAATCTGGGATCAGATCTAGGGATATAGGACAGTGTATAAGGGGGCTCAGAATTGAAGCAACACAATTTTGATGGATTAGTGTGTTTTGATGGATTTTAACAGTGGACGTTTCAGTGCTGTTTGTGTTTAATTCTGTTTTAATGTTTGCATATGTATATTTTAACTTGTATACTAATGCTTTTCTGTCAAGCTGCTTTGAGTCCTCTTCAGGAGAGATAAAGCGGGGTACAAATAAACATATAATGATAATAATATTTATAATAATATATGATGACCAGGAGTCACGGGCCCCTTCTACACTGTCATATAAAATCCAGATTATTTACTCTGAACCACTGGAACTTAGTTTTGCTGGAACTTTTCTCAGCTTTTGATAGTAATAGCCTCCACTATCACTAAGAAGAACCACCACAAAAGTGACAAAACTGTGCATAAAGAACTCATTCTTTTAACATGAGAAAACGTATCTTTAGGAACCTTTGGGGAAATGATAGGGGACCAAATTCATTAGGTTTTTACCCTCTTTGGACAGTTTTAGGGCTAGGAGAAGTAATTCTAATCTCAAAAACATATGTAGACAGGATACGAATGGCATAAAAGTACTTCCCGTACTTCCCAAACTTTTTCGGTCATGGAACCCTTTTGACGACATTTATTTTCAGTGGAATCCTGACTCCATCCCTGATTTGTTTAATCAAAGCATATATTCTGGATCACTTTGCACGAATTCAGATTTGTTTCCTATATAACTATAGGAGTAAATATTACTCTTGATATTTCTGAATAATAGGGGGGGGGGGAACAATTATGGATTCAATTTGAAAAATCGGCCATTCTTGTTCAGCCGGCAAATAACATGTTGAAATGTGAAACCAGTTACTACACAACTGATAGCAATACTTGTTGCACGTTCAAAGACTGTCAATCAAAAAGTAACACTATGTAACACATTTTTGTGCCTAGGCTATAAATGTCATTTCCTAATTGGTTCAATCATAAAAACATGGGAAAAGTTTATTAACATGCAAAAAATAAGACCTAGCACATTTTTGGGAGCAAAAAACTTTGTTTCTGCGGAAGGGACGTCCTGCAGCACATTTTGCTATAGTTTTTCAATGAACATCTGATTGTGTCTCAACCAATTCAACATAGTTTTTGGCACAAAAATGAAGTTTCTGGAGTAGAACGACAACTATCAAAGTAAGGAGCTCACAATTAAACAGAAAGTAACACATTAAAACCAGGAACGGAATATTTTCCAATGGAATTGAGTGCCCCATTCAGATTGTGGGGGGAAATTGCCCCCAATTTTTCCCTTTCTCTTATTTATTTTAGATGGAGAAGAGATGCCTTTTGCAAAGGAGAACATGACTATGAGGGTTGAATGAAAAGTAATGCCTCCACCTTCGTTACTTGGATTTGGATGGGAATATTTTAATAAATCAAACACAGAAATAATCCTTAGAATGTGCCCTTTATCAACCACTATTCACTTTCCCACATCATCACCAGACAATTGGATACATTTCTGGCAAAGATGAACAGGTTTTCTGAAACTGCTACGGAAGAAGTCAACACTCTGTTTCCGCAACCAGCGTCTCACAGGACACATCAAGCACAGATCTTCTGATAGCCAAGCAAAGCAATAATGTGACCCACACATTCTTGTGAAATGCCAATTATGCTTGAAATTTCTCTGAGTGATACGACAATCGTCCTGAATCAATCTGTCAACCTTTTGCTTGTGAAACCCGGTGGTTGCTGTCACAGGAGGTCCAACTCTTTGTTTGGCACACAAGTCAGATGTTCCCATCTCAACATCTTTAAACTTAGTCGTCCAATGATGCACAGGACTCACACCAACACAATCACCATAAACCGCTTGCAATCTCAGATTAATCTCCTATGGAGTGACACCTTCTGCGGTAAAGAATTCAATGACTGCATTAAGTCACATTGACAGACCGTCTGCGCAGGGTTCCATACTTCGCACTTTAACAACACAACCATTCAATGCTAAGGCTTCCCCATCTGTGCACAGATCCATACTTCACACTTTAACAACACAACCGTTCAATGCTAAGGCTTCCCCGTCTGTGCAGGGTTCCATACTTCACACTTTAACAACACAACCATTCAATGCTAAGGCTTCCCCGTCTGCACAGGGTTCCATACTTCGCACTTTAACAACACAACCGTTCAATGCTAAGGCTTCCCCGTCTGTGCAGGGTTCCATACTTCGCACTTTAACAACACAACCATTCAATGCTAAGGTTTCACCGTCTGCGCAGGGTTCCATACTTCGCACTTTAACAACACAACCGTTCAATGCTAAAGCTTCCCCATCTGTGCACGGATCCATACTTCACACTTTAACAACACAACTGTTCAATGCTAAGGCTTCCCCGTCTGCACAGGGTTCCATACTTCACACTTTAACAACACAACCGTTCAATGCTAAGGCTTCCCCATCTGTGCACGGATCCATACTTCACACTTTAACAACACAACCGTTCAATGCTAAGGCTTCCCCGTCTGCACAGGGTTCCACACTTCACACTTTAACAACACAACCGTTCAATGCTAAGGCTTCCCCGTCTGCGCAGGGTTCCATACTTCGCACTTTAACAACACAACCATTCAATGTTAAGGTTTCCCCGTCTGCGCAGGGTTCCATACTTCGCACTTTAACAACACAACCGTCTTTGGAGAAATAGTGTAACTGCTTACATAAAGCACCACTGGATCCTGCATTTATGAACAGGGTTCTCCCTCGCCCCCAAATAACTAGGAAAAGCAGGCCACACAATTGCCTTTTTTGGGGGGCGCACATGTGTCCCCCCCCATCTGTATGTCCCCGATCCATGCTCTAAAGCATCCTGACAACAATGTAGATTAAAAATCCGAAGCCCAATCAAGCGGAACGGTTCTATGAATAGCAACAGGGCTCTCGGTATTAAATCACGCTGCTGCGATCCGAGTGCATTAAATCAGGCTCCTCCGGGAAGGTGTCACCCAACCAACCGAGGGATCGAACAAGCCTTTTGGAGCGGCAGGAAGGTTCAGCTCCCAGGAAAAGGACCAAGGAGCAGAAATGTAAATTGTTCGTTCACACGATTGACAGGTGTCAGCTCCTTGAAGGAGCAGAAGAAAGCCACTTCTGTTGCTCCTAATGTCACACAAGGAGCAGAAGGTGGCATTTCCAGACATATGGAGCTTACATCTGAAATAAACTTGGAATACTTATATAGGGTTTTTTTTTGCAGACCTCTGTCAGTATTGCTGGTATTGTGTGCCTTCAACTCAGATTCCATGTACACCGCAATATAAAATCTAAACTCCATCTACACTGCTGTATAAAAACCAAGAGTAAAACACATATAATCCAGTTTAAATGGGTTAATCTGGATTATCTGTTTTGATAATATGGATTACACGGCAGTGTAGATCCAGCCCTAGATTATCTGCTTTGAATTGGATTATATATAAAACCCTCTTAGTCTCCTCGGGGAGATAGGGTGGGATACAAATAAAGTATTATTATTGTTGTTGTTATCATTATACGGCAATAGTAAACTCAGGGGCCATCTACGGCTGGATCTACACTGCCCTATATACCAGGACCTGATCCCAGATTATGTGATTATGACAGATTATCTGGCAGTGCAGACTCACATAATCCAGTTCAAAGCAGATAATCTGGGATCAGATCCTGAGATATAGGGCAGTGTAGCTCCAGCCTCATATCATCCAATTGAAAGCAGATCATATTGACTATTTGATAATATGGATTATATGGCTGGATCTACACTGTCATAAAATTCAGATTATCAAAGCAGATAATCTATATTATCTGCTTTGAACTTGATTATATGAGTCTATACTGCCACATAATTCAGTTCAAAACAGATAATCATGATGTTATATGGCAGCGTAGATACTAGGGCATTAGTTGCCTTCTACACTGCCATATAATCCAAATTATAATTACATGATCTGCTTTGAGCTGAATTATATGAGTCTACACTGTCATATAATCCAGTCCAAAGCAGATAATCTGGATTTTATATGGCAGTGTAGGAGGTTTAGTTTCCTGTACCTTTCAAGCAACTGGCAAAAAAGAAATCAAAACAATATTTTAAATAAAAATTAAAATAAAATTAATGTTAGCGGAAATGTTACATTAGTTAAATTTGTCTTTAATTGCCTTAAATTACTGTGTTCCAACATTAATAATGTCAATGCAGAGTATAGTAAGGGATACAGTATTAGTTACGCCTATTTTGAATAGAAACTCTCAAGCAACCAGAAACTATAACTACAGTAGAGTCTCACTTATCCAAGCCTCGCTTATCCAAGCCTCTGGATAATCCAAGCCATTTTTGTCGTCAATGTTTTCAATATATCATGATATTTTGGTGCTAAATTCGTAAATACAGTAATTACAACATAACATGACTGTGTATTAAACTACATTTTCTGTCAAATTTGTTGTATAACATGAAGTTTTGGTGCTTAATTTGTAAAATCATAACCTAATTTGATGTTTAACAGGCTTTTCCTTAATCCCTCCTTATTATCCAAGATATTCGCTTATCCAAGCTTCTGCCAGCCCGTTTAGCTTGGATAAGTGAGACTCTACTGTATCTAGCATCCACTAATCCCCATGGATATCAGTTACCTGTGGCTAGATCTACACTATAGAATCCACAATCAGCACGTAGACACTGCAAACATAAAACTTGAAGCTGAGCCAACAATACAAATACTCAAAACATTGCCGCTTACCAGATGAAGGGTTAACTGAAACTGGAGTAAACCTGGGAACCAGTAGTAAACGGCTTATGTAAACAGCTTACTTCGGCTCACAGCCAGCCACTTTAAAATAACATCTATCTGACCGGGCTTCCTGGCTGGGAACTGTAAATGACTGCAACATTTGTTACAAACTGAAGCTACAGCCAACTGACTGCATTTACATCCTGAGGAGTCCTATAGAACTACTCCAAGACTACAGAGACTTTGATTTGTTTTGACTCCAAGCCAGGTTTGAGCCAATTGATTTGTACACTGATATATTTAGTTTACAACATATTACATGCCACTTTGAAGAGACTGAATGTACACATACTGTGTCGCTAACAAACTTTAGTTGGAGTCTTGTTGATATATGTTTGATATGTTTTATACTGAAAACTGCTCTGTGTAGTAATTAAATCTGGATGATTGCAATCTAAAAATCTTTATACTCTGTAAGTTACGACTGTGTGCCACTACAACTGACATAATTGGATCATCAGTTGTATTATTATTTGTATTATTGTTAACATTGTTATGTATATGATGCTCTAATATACATATTGTGTTTTATGTTTTGAACCTTTACTGTGGTGCATATTGTTCAGATATTGCTGGATCTACACTGCCATAAAGTCCAGTATCTGATCCCAGATTATCTGCTTTGAACTGGGTTATATGAGTCTACAGTGCCATATAATCCAGTTTAAAGCAGATAATCTGGATTTTCTATGGCAGCATTGATGGGGTACCAGGTGGCTGAAGCCTTGGTCTGTGGCTCTTCACCATTTCTTCCTGGGTGGGTTCAAGGCAAGATTTTTCTCAACCCAGTCTCGCTCTGCTTAGTCTATTTTCCAGGTTCTGCTGCAATAAATCTATTTTTCGCAGAGACGCTGCAAGATTCTATTGCTGCTTTTTCTCCAAAGCGACTTAATGCAGCGGCACGTTTAGGAAATCAATGAAATAAAACAAAACCCTGGCAATATATCTGCTTATATCCAGGTCTCATCCTGAAAATTGCACCTGGGGCTCCCACGTTAACAGTGTGTGTGACTACGGTCTGGGTTTTAGTCCAAACTTCAATGCAGTTCAGACATATGTTGAGTGATAGGGTTCAACACCATGGTCGGCTTGGGTAAAAAGTGGATTAGAACCCAAAGTAAATTTGTTCTGCTTCTCCCCCAATTTGTGACTCATATATCAATCATATATCTCTCCCTCTCAACCTTATCTATCTATCTATCTATCTATCTATCTATCTATCTATCTATCTATCTTTTCTCTCTTTCTCTCCATCATATCATTTGTTGACTGTGATGATTGTGAGGAATCTCATGAAGCAGCTATAGAGGGAACCATGCAAGAATCAACAGTAGTGCATAAGAAGTGTCAAGCTTCCAAACCTCGTTTAAATAGTGAAATTATATGAAGCTATTATACATATACCGTATATATTCAATTATAAGCCGACCCGAATAGAAACCAAGGCACCTAATTTAACCACAGAAAGGCTGGGAAAACATTTACTCCAGTATAAGCCGAGGGTGGTAAATTTCAGAAATAAAAACAGATACTAATAAAATTACATTGAGGCATCAGTAGGTTAAATGTTTTGAATATTTACATAAAGCTCAAATTTAAGATAAGACTGTCCAACTCTGATCAAATCATGATTCTCATCTTCTTCAATGTAAATGTGCTTATGTAGCCTTTGAATAATAATAGAGTAAAATAATACATGTAATAATAATAATAATAATAATAATAATAATAATTACAGGAAAATAATCCAAGTAGTAATAAATAGAGTAAAATGATAAATATAATAATAATAATAAGATCAGAGTGAAATAATAAATGTATTAATAATAATAAAAATAGAGTAAAATAAATGTAATAGTAGCAACAATAATAGAGAAAAATAATAAATGTAATAATACCAATAATAATAGAGAAAAATAATAAATGTACCATATATTCTCTGACCCAAATATAAGCCAACCAGGAGCCTCACCCGAGTATAAGCTGCGGGGGGCTTTTTCAGTCTTAAAAAAAAGGCTCAATTAATGTAATTTTATTGGTATCTCGGCTTATACTGGAGTCAATGTTTTCCCAGTTTTTATGTAGTAAAATTAGGTGCCTCGGCTTATATTCAGGTCGGTTTATACTCAAGTATATACGGTACTACTTTGATTGTTGTTGTTTGCATTCTGGTTAAATGGAAGTCTACTGTATAAAGGGAGCCCCCAGTGAGCTGCTGAACTTGCTGACCAAAAGGTTGGCGGTTTGAATCCGGGGAGCGTGGGTGAGCTCCCACTGTTAGCCCCAGCTTCTGCCAACCTAGCGGTTCGAAAACGTACAAATGTGAGTAGATCAATAGGTACAGCTCTGGCTGGAAGGTAACGGAGCTCCATGCAGTCAGGCTGGCCACATGACCTTGGAGGTGTCTAAGGACAACGCCGGCTCTTTGGCTTAGAAATGGGAGATGAGCACCAACCCCCAGAGTCGGACACGGATAAACTTAACACCAGGGGGAACTTTTACTTTTACCTTACTGTATAAAGATATGGAGCCTTTTAAGAAAAAAAAAGTTGGCAGCTCTAAGTTGGTGAAAATATAGAGATGCAGAGGAAAATCCATCCGTTCCACTTCCTCCAAAGCATATTCTCAAATATATATATATACTAGCTGTGCCCGGCCACGCGTTGCTGTGGCTAGGACTTTATTTTTCTTTTCTTTTTGTTGTATGAATGTAGAGGCGTGGATGAGAGGTTGTGCTGTCAATTTTCAAGGTTGTGGGGTGTTCAGTTTAGTTATTTTGTCCGGTGCCGTGATTCCACTACCCTTATATATATATAGATTTTGGGACTATCTATGATAGAATGTGCAAGTTGCAAATTTTTGACACTCATTTCTTGCTGATAAACACGCATATATTGTTTATAGGAACGCTTGATAAAACGATGCCATCTGTTGGACTTTTCGCCAACTGCAGAAAGAAGGAAGAGCCCTTTGGAACCTAGTTCAAATTCATCCAATTTCAAGGCTACTCTCAAAGGTGTCTCTCCGAAACTAAAACTCCCAGGATCCCACAGTGTAGATCAGATATGGGCAAACTTTGGCTCTGTAGGTGTTTTGGACTGCAACTCCCACCATTCCTAACAGCCTCAGGCCCCTTCCTTTTCCCCCTCGGCCGCTTAAGCGGCCGAGGGGGAAAAGGAAAGGGCCTGAGGCTGTTAGGAATGGTGGGAGTTGCAGTCCAAAACACCTGCAGAACCAATGTTTTCCACAGCCTTGATCCGAAATACATGACAGTCCATCAGTTGCCAACATCTGCAGCATCCTTGCCTCCTGATGCCCAGAATGCAAACCGAACCACAACAAATGGGACTTGGAGAGAAAAGTCTCAGATTAGCAAATTGCATCTTCTCTGCCAGGTTTCTTTTCAAATCAAAGACCAGTGTGAGAAAGAACAGCCAGTCTAGGGATCTCTATCATGTCTGGAGAAAGCAATCACTTGTCATTCAAAGAGATGCAGGAGGTTGGAGTGAGGAAGTCAAGGAATCGGTTTGCTCAGAACTGTCTTTCTATATTTCTTTCGTTTTACATATATGAGCCCTGCAGAAACAATGAATGGACGAAAAAGGGGAGAATGCATAGAGGGGAAAACCCTTTGTCCAAAAAAAGGGAAAAAATGTCCCGAGGGTTGAATGAAAAGTAATGTCTCCACCTTTGTAACTCCTCAACAGATGGCAGTCCTGGTATGAAACAGGTACTGAAGTTTTCAGTTCCATTTGGCGGGAAGCCTTAGCATTGAACGGTTGTGTTGTTAAAGTACGAAGTATGGAACCCTGCGCAGACGGGGAAGCCTTAGCATTGGACGGTTGTGTTGTTAAAGTGCGAATTATGGATCTGTGCACAGATGGGGAAGCCTTAGCATTGAACGGTTGTGTTGTTAAAGTGCGAAGTAGGGAACCCTGCGCAGACGGGGAAGCCTTAGCATTGGACGGTTGTGTTGTTAAAGTGCGAAGTATGGAACCCTGCGCAGACGGGGAAGCCTTAGCATTGAACGGTTGTGTTGTTAAAGTGCGAAGTATGGAACCCTGCGCAGACGGGGAAGCCTTAGCATTGGACGGTTGTGTTGTTAAGGTGCGAAGTATGGAACCCTGCGCAGACGGGGAAGCCTTAGCATTGAACGGTTGTGTTGTTAAAGTGCGAAGTATGGAACCCTGCGCAGACGGGGAAGCCTTAGCATTGGACGGTTGTGTTGTTAAAGTGCGAAGTATGGAACCCTGCGCAGACGGTCGGTCAATGCGACTTAAGCCACGTGTAGTCACTGAATTCTTGACCACAGAAGGTGTCACCCCAAAGGAGATTCACCAGAGATTGCAAGCGGTTTATGGCGATTGTGTGGATGTGAGTCCTGTGCGTCGTTGGGCGAGTAAGTTTAAAAATGTTGAGGTGGGAACATCTGACTTGCATGACAAACAAAGACTTGGACGCCCTGTGACAGCAACCACCGAGTTTCACAAGCAAAAGGTTGACAGACTGATTCAGGACGATCGTGGTATCACTCAGAGAAATTTCAAGCATAATTGGCATTTCACAAGAATGTGTGGGTCACATGATTGCTTTGCTTGGCTATCTGAAGATCTGTGCACGATGGGGACTGTGAGACGTCGGTTGCGGAAACAGAGTGACTACTTCTTCCATGATGGCTTCAGAAAACTTGTTCATCGTTGGCAGAAATGCATCCAATTGTCTGGTGATGTTGTGGAAAAGTGAATAGTGGTAGTTAAAGAGCACATTCTAAGGATTATTTCTGCATTTGATTTATTAAAATATTCCCATTCAAACCGAAATAAGGAAGGTGGAGGCATTACTTTTCATTCAACCCTCATAGGAAGGAAATAGAGCTGCACTGAATTTTCTGCGAGGCTCCTTTTTCAGCACAATAACAATAACAATAATAATAATCCAGCATATATATCTCGTTTGCTTTGTCATACTCTTGTCTTTGTGTCAACAATAATATACTATCTTACCAACCTCTCCTTGAGTGCAAATGGTGTCAAACAGCACTAATTCTACAATGTATACACACCCTGTGTCTTTTACAAACAAGCCAAGGCTCCGTAGGATGCACCTACACTGTAAAGTTAGTGCAGTTTGACACCACTTAAACTGCCTGGAGTCAATGATATGGAATCCAAGGTTTTCAGCCAAAGAGTGCTGGGGCCTCACCAAAACTACGAGGACTCCATAGCATTAAGACACAGAAGTTAAAGTAGAGTAAAGGCTTCCATTCTACATTGGAGATATGCATGGTTCTACTGTCTCATCTTATCACCCCCTGAGCTCTTTTAACTTCAGCAGACTGAAAGCCAAAACCAAGGTCACCACCACGTCTGGTATAGAACTCCAATATGCTGATGATAATGTAGTCTGTGTTCATTCAGAAGACCTACAAGCCACTCTAAACACCCTTGCAGAAGCATACAAAAAGCTTGGCCACTCACTGAACATTGAGAAAACCAAAGTGCTCCTTAAGCAGGCACAAGCTACAATGCCAGAAATACAGCTTAATGGTGTAATGGTAGAAAGTGTTGACCCTTTCCGCTCCCTTGGTAGCCACCTCTCCACAACTGTCAACATTGACACTGAAATACAACACTGCCTGAGCTCTGCGAGTGCAGCTTTCTTCCAAATGAAGCAGAGAGTGTTTGAGGATCGGGACATCCGTAGGGAGACCGAGGTGCTTGTTTACAAAGCTATTGTTCTCCCAACCCTATTCTATGTCTGCGAAATGTGGACTGTCTACAGACATCACACTCAACTCCTGGAGTGTTTCTATCAGCGTTGCCTCAGAAAAATCCTGCAAATCTCTTGGGAAGACAGGTGGACAAATGTCAGCGTGCTAGAAGAAGCAAAGACCACCACTGAAGTGATGCTCCTACGCCATCAACTCCGCTGGACTGAAGGCCACGTTGTCCGAATAACCAAAGATCACTGTCTCCCAAAGCAGTTACTTTACTCCCAACTCAAGAACAAAAAATGGAATGTTGTTGGACAAGAAAAGAGATCGAAAGATGGGTTTAAAGCTAACCTCAAAAACTGTGGCATAGACACTGAGAACTGGGAAGCCCTGGCCCTTGACCGCTTTGACTGGAGATCAGCTGTGACCAGCAGTGCTGTTGCATAGAATCATAGAATTCTATGCAATAGAATCACCTTGCTAAATACACCAGGCTGCACAGAGATTGAAGTCTTTTGAAAAGCCATTGAAATTCATGGGGTTGCTGTTAAGTTGACAAGTAACCTGAAGACACAAAAGGGTACCAAAACCTTTGCAAGCTTTTGAGATTCCCCACGATCCACCCTAAATCCGTCTGTCTTTCCAAGAGTGGTGCTTTTTGGTCTGGCATCGCTTTCCTTGCAGACGGAACTGACACATGACACATGATTGCATAATTAGATCAAGGCACCCGAAGTCTTGACCCGCTGGGCCAGATGAAAACCCATCTGTTCCAGGGTTTGCCTCGCCGAGGAGGAGGAGACAGATGTGCCGGGGATGGCAAGCACAAAAGCCGGGAAGAGCATTGTCGAAGGCTTTCATGGCCGGGATCACAGAGTTGTTGTGTGTTATCCAGGCAGTATGGCCACGTTTCATAAGTATTCTCTTCTGACGTTTCACCCACATCTATGGCAGGCATCCTCAGAGGTTGTGAGGTACGGAGAAACTAAGCAAGGGAGGTGTATATATCTGTGGAAGATCCTGGGTGGGGGGAAGAACTCTTGTCTAGATACAGTATATTATTTGAGAACACAGAAACGCTCGACCACTCCAACAACTATCATATCAGACTACACAGAGAAGCCATTGAAATCCATAAGCATGCGGACAATTTCAATAGAAAGGAAGAAACCATGAAAATAAACAACATGTGGCTGTAAGTATTTAAAAAACACCAGAATTAAAACAGTAACTAATGAACACCAATGGATGTCTGCAGGTAATAAACAATTCAAAGGGAACAATGGCCAGGCTGCTTCTAGGCAGACATCCTCATTACCCTGTTTCCCTGAAAATAAGACCTAGTAGAGGTTTTGCTGAATTGCTAAATATAAGGTCTCCCCTGAAAGTAAGACCTAGCAAAGTTTTTGTTTGGAATTATGCCCGCCAAAGAGAACACCAGAGCATGCAGGATCGGTAAATGTACGTATCACAGATTGATGTACATGGGAATAATGGTAGTAACAAGAAATTCTTGATAGGATTTCACAGTTTGTTTGGTCATGCTGGTTTGTGATAACAACTACTGTATAGTATATAATAAAGGTTCGTTTTTTGTTCAACAATAAATGTCTCTATGGCTGCAGGAAACAAGCATGTCCCCTCCTCAATATGACATCCTATCAAATATGTAAACACTGCCCTTCTCGGGACACTTTTCATCTTGTCCATATCCTTCTTGAGTTGTTTTGCCCACAACTGGACACAGGGTTATTATTCCAGGTGATGTCTGACCAAAGCAGAAAAGAGTGGGACTATTATTTATTTATTTACAGTATTTATATTCCGCCCTTCTTTCTCACCCCGAAGAGGACTCGGGGCGGATCACATTGTACACATATAAGGCAAACATTCAATACCATATAACATAGAACAGAGACAGAGACAGACGCAGAGGCAATTTAAACCTTCTCCGGCTTCCAGCTTCCTGAGGGTATGCTTGATTCCGGCCACAGGGGGAGCAGCTGCTTCATCATCCACTGCGATGGCAACTTCCTCATTCCAACGGCAGCTGGGTGATTTTTATGGCGTCGTAAACTAGCCTCCCCACATATAAGTGGTACCTACATTTCGTACTTGATCGATGCAACTATCTTTCAGGTTGCTTAGGTCAACAACGAACAGGGGCTATTTTTTATTTTAATTGTTGGGTGCTCACCCCGACACGGGCTGGCCTCGAACTCATGACCTCTTGGTCAGAGTGATTTATTGCAGCTGGCTGCTAACCAGCCTGCGCCACAGCCCGGCCCCTATTACTACTGTGTTTCTCCGAAAATAAGACAGTTTCTTATATTAATTTTTGCTCCCAAAGATGCTCTAGGTCTTATTTTCAGGGGATGTCTTATTTTTCCATGAAGAAGAATTCACATTTATTGTTGAACAAAAAAATGATTTATTATACAGTAGAGTCTCACTTATCCAACATAAACGGGCCAGCAGAATGTTGGATAAGTGAATATGTTGGATAATAAGGAGGGATTAAGGAAAAGCCTATTAAACATCAAATTAGGTTATGATTTTACAAATTAAGCACCAAAACTTCATGTTATACAACAAATTTGACAGAAAAAGTAGTTCAATACACAGTAATGCTATGTAGTAATTACTGTATTTATGAATTTAGCACCAAATATTACAATGTATTGCAACTATTGACTACAAAAATGCGTTGGATGATCCAGAATGTTGGAGAAGCGAGTGTTGGATAAGTGAGACTCTACTGTATTCTGTACAGTAGTTGTCACCATAAACCAGCCTAACCAGACAAACTGTGAATCCTATCAAGAATTTCTTGTTACTACCAATATTTCCATGTACAACACTCTATGGTACAGTAGGGTCTCGCTTATCCAAGCCTCTGGATAATCCAAGCCATTTTTGTAGTCAATATTTTCAATATATCGTGATATTTTGGTGCAAAATTCGTAAATACAGTAATTACAACATAACATTACTGCGTATTGAATTACTATTTCTGTCCAATTTATTGCATAACATGATGTTTTCGTGCTTAATTTGTAAAATCATAACCTAATTTGATGTTTAATAGGCTTCTCCTTAGTCCCTCCTTATTATCCAAGATATTCGCTTATCTAAGCTTCTGCCGGCCCGTTTAGCTCGGATAAGTGAGACTCTACTGTATTCCCAATTCCACAAAATTATTCCAAATTACTTCTGGTTCCCATTTTGAATAAGGGATGTTCAACCTAATAGAATACATATATACTCTACTGTATATACATTTACCTATCCTGCATGCTCTGGTGTTCTGTTCGTTGGGCATGCTTCCAAACACAAACTTTCCTAGGTCTTATTTTCGGGGGAGGCCTTATATTTAGCAATTCAGCAAAACCTCTCCTAGGTCTTATTTTCTGGGGATGTCTTATTTTAGGGGAAACAGGGTATTACTGCCTTCAATCCAGTCACTATTGTCCTACTGATAAACCTAGAATTGCATTGGCCTTTTGAGCTGCGGCATCACACTCCTAACTCATGTTCACCTTGCGGTCTGCTAAGACTTTCACACGAAGGCTGGCTTCTATCCCTTTGGGCAATGCCTTTGGGCGTACATGTGTGCCTACGGGGGACTTTGGATTCCAGCCGCATCTCCTCCTTCCGGGTCCTCCCCGGGGAGACCAGCCGTCTGCTCCGCTCCAACCAGCCTGTAATGCAATCTGTCCTGCCGCGTAACACAGTCGCCTGGGTTTCCTCTCCCTCTTATCGCCTTGTTGACTGAGCTGACAGGATCAAAAAGGGAGAGAAATAGCTTGAAGAGCTCCGACAAACCCCCTGCGGCGCCTGCACAGCACCCTCGGGGCTGGCTCTGAAAACCTGAATTAGCTCCGAACTCCGACGGCGGAGGCTGGTGACTGCACGCCAAACCCCCCGCAAGGCAAAATTGCAAGATCAGTCACTGGATGCATATGCGTTTATTAGGTTTTAGCCTTTGCTTTGCCCTTTCTATGGTGAGAGGAGGAGGATTTGCATAAATACATCACACATTGTGATTTATACGTTAAAATGGTCTAGGTTTTTACGATAATTGACAGGCATCTTTTCTTGGTCCAGCTGCCACCAGAGTGCTTGATGGCAGCACTAGTATCTACACTGTCATATAATTCAGTTTGAAACTGCATTATATGGTCAGGGTAGACTCGTATATTGCAGTTTAACTGCATATAGCAGTACAGTAGAGTCTCACTTATCCAAGCCTCGCTTATCCAAGTTTCTGGATTATCCAAGCCATTTTTGTAGTCAATGTTTTCAATACAGTAGAGTCTCACTTATCCAACATTCTGGATTATCCAACGCATTTTTGTAGTCAATGTTTTCAATACAGTAGAGTCTCACTTATCCAAGATTCTGGATTATCCAATGCATTTTTGTAGTCAATGTTTTCAATACAGTAGAGTCTCACTTATCCAAGATTCTGGATTATCCAACACATTTTTGTAGTCAATGTTTTCAATACAGTAGAGTCTCACTTATCCAAGATTCTGGATTATCCAACGCATTTTTGTAGTCAATGTTTTCAATACAGTAGAGTCTCACTTATCCAACATTCTGGATTATCCAAGCCATTTTTGTAGTCAATGTTTTCAATACAGTAGAGTCTCACTTATCCAACATTCTGGATTATCCAACGCATTTTTGTAGTCAATGTTTTCAATACAGTAGAGTCTCACTTATCCAAGATTCTGGATTATCCAATGCATTTTTGTAGTCAATGTTTTCAATACAGTAGAGTCTCACTTATCCAAGATTCTGGATTATCCAACGCATTTTTGTAGTCAATGTTTTCAATACAGTAGAGTCTCACTTATCCAAGATTCTGGATTATCCAACGCATTTTTGTAGTCAATGTTTTCAATACAGTAGAGTCTCACTTATCCAACATTCTGGATTATCCAACGCATTTCTGTAGTCAATGTTTTCAATACAGTATAGTCTCACTTATCCAACATTCTGGATTATCAAAGCCATTTTTGTAGTCAATATTTTCAATACATCGTGATATTTTGGTAGTAACTTCATAAATACAGTAATTACTACATAGCATTACTGTGTATTGAACTGCTTTTTCTGTTAAATCTGTTGTATAATATGATGTTTTGGTGCTTAATTTGTAAAATCATAACCTAATTTGATGTTTAATAAGATTTTCCTTAATCCCTCCTTATTATCCAAGATATTCGCTTATCCAAGCTTCTGCTGGCCCATTTAGCTTGGATAACTGAGACTCTACTGTATATAGGTAATATAAAATCCATATAGACATCACAATAACATAATAAGAACTCATTACTACCTGAATGCTATCACATGTAATGGTAAATTAACTGAAAAGTACGAGGGTTGAATGAAAAGTAATGCCTCCACTTTCGTTGCTTGGGTTTGGATGGGAATATTTTAATAAATCAAACGCAGAAATCCCCCTTAGAATGTGCTCTTTATCTACCGCTATTCACTTTTTCCACATCATCACCAGACAATTGGATACATTTCTGCCAACATTGACAAATTTTCTGAAGCCGTCACGGAAGAAGTCGACACTCTGTTTCCGCAGCCAGCATCTCACAGGACCCATTGTGCACAGATCTTCCGATAGCCAAGCAAAGCAATAATGTGATCCATACGTTCTTGTGAAATGCCGATTATGCTTGAAATTTCTCTCTGAGTGATACGACGATTGTCCTGAATCAATCTGTCAACCTTTTGCTTGTGAAACTCGGTGGTTGCTGTCACAGGACGTCCAACTCTTTGTCTCTCATGCAAGTCAGATGTTCCCACCTCAACATCTTTAAACTTACTCGCCCAACGACGCACAGGACTCACATCAACACAACAGCTTAAATTCTCTGAGGAATCTCCTTCGGGGTGACACATTCTGCGGTCAAGAATTCAGTGACTGCACGTTGCTTAAGTCGCATTGACGGACTGTCTGCCCAGGGTTCAATACTTTGTACTTTAACAACACAACCGTTCAATGCTAAGGCTTCCCACCAAATGGAACGGTAGAGGAGAGTCTACTGAACAAGCCAGGACCTGCCATCTCTTGAGGAGTTGTGAAGGTGGAGGCATTATTTTCATTCAACCCTCAGAGATTCATATAATCCACTTCAAAGCAGATAATCTGGGTTATCTACTGTGATAATCTGGATTATATGGCAGTGTAAATTCAGCCATAGATGGCGCTGGGTTTGTAAGACAGAGATTGGATCTATACCGGGCCCGGGTTGTGGCACAGGCTGGAGAGCAAGCCAGCTGCAACCAGCTGCAATGAATCACTCTGACCAGGAGGTCATGAGTTCGAGGCCTGCTCGGAGCCTATGTTTGTCTTGTCTTTGTTCTATGTTAAAAGGCATTGAATGTTTGCCTATATGTGTAATGTGATCCGCCCTGAGTCCCCTTCGGGGTGAGAAGGGAAGAATATAAATGCTGTAAATAAATATACCGCCATATAGTCCAGATTATCAAATCATATAATCCATATTATGTGTTTTGGATTGGTTTATAAGAGGCCGGATCAACACTGCCATATAACCAAGTTTCTGATCCCAGATTATTTGCTTTGAACTGGATTATATGGCAGTGCAGATCATATAATCCAGTTCAAAACATTCAGAAAGTGGGTTATATGGATGTAGATCCAGCCTATGGCCCCTTCTGCACTGCTACATAACATTCATATTATTTGAACTGGATTATATGGAAGTGTAGACTCAAATAATCCAGTTTACAGCAGATAATCTGGATAATCTGCGTTTACAATCTGGGTGATATGACATGTAGAGTCGGCTCTACATAAAGTTATAAAGACTTTGTAGAAGTACCACTGCCATGATTCTATTGCACGGAGCCATGGCAGTTAAAGTGGTATGAAAGTGCATTAAGTCTACGGTGTAGATGCACCTCCTCTCTCCTTCCTTCGTTGTTGTTTTGTGCCTTGAATTTATATCGGACCTGGTGGCACTATCATGGGGTTTTCTTGCAAAGATTTGTCTGATGCCAAAGGAGTTCTAACAAGTCGAGTCCTACCTCTAAGATGAAGAACAACCTGTCATGTAATGCATAGCAGCAATGTAATGCCGTTTTCAGTGTTCAGAGGTGATGTAATATCACTGCTTAACCACGTTCACCCGCTAATGGACCCAGATCAAGTTGCGGTTCCAATGGGAAGGCGCACAGGACGGGTCAGAGAATTACTTGGCAACTCGGGCTAAGAGCCAGCGAGGATCTTGTTCACACTGTCTGCAATCTTGAGTAAAAGCACACTATTCTGCAGCTTTGGTTTCTTTTAAAAGAATCACAGAAACCTAGAAATCCCTCTCAGGGGCTATCTAGTCTGATCCTCAATTGTGCAGGAAGGCACCATCAAAGCCTTCCCAACAGATGGCCAGAGGAGATTCCATCAGATTCATGGGAGTTATAGTTTGGCGAGACACTAGAGAGAAGGCTAAAGGCCTTGTAAAGCTACAGCTCTCATGATTCCACAGCATTGAGCCATGGCAGTTCAAGTGGTATCCAACTGTATTAAATCTACAGTATAGATGTACCCATTAAGTTGACTTGATAGGAAATAACAGCACTTTCAGCCACAATTTTGGATCATTTCGGATTTTGAAATTCCAGGTAAGGAATATTGACCTGGAATAATGATGTTGCATGAAAAAACCAGCCCTGGGTCCTTGGGATGTCTAGTTTACCTGGGCCAGGTCCCCACTCACTGAAGTCTCCTTTTTTCCTCTTTTTTATTCCTCCTTCCCCCTCTTTTCCTTCCTTTCTTCCTCCTTCCTTCCTTTCTCCTTTCCTCCCTCTTTTCCTTCCTTTTCCTTTTTTCCCCTTCCTCACTTTTTTCCCCCTTTTCTTCCACTCTGCCTGCCTTCCTTCCCCTTTTTCCTCTGGGAATCCTGGCTTGTTAAAGGTACTTTGGAAAACTATATCTTCTCATGTATATAATTTGCCCTAAACACTTCATATTTTTTCCTATGTGTTCCTATTTTGCCTATATGTTGTTTTAACCTATTGTTTTATGCTCCTGAGGCCCCCATTCCTTCCCTTTGGGGGAAACCTTGTTCCTGAACCCAAAGATGTCTTGCATCCCACACAATTGCATAGCCTGGGGGAAAGAAACCAAGCTGGGAATTTCCTTATCAATTTCCAGCCTCACTCATCTCTTGGACTTTACCTGGACATTGCAACACAATAGCTTACTTGGGCAGGGCAATCACCTCTTCCTTCCCCCTTGGGGAAGAACCAATTTCACCACCTGCGCCTTTGATGAACAGGACCTCTTGCATTGGAAGGAATCTGCATGTCTACAGCCAAACCCATCACCTGTCATTTTTGCACGATTGTATTAATATATGATGTTTTGTTTCTCTGGGGTCTGGAAATTCCAGCCCAGCCCTATTAAGGGGCCATGCCATGTTCATCTCATAAGACAATAACATTCCTGGGTAGGACCAAAGATGCCTTCAATCACTTTGTTATTTTTCCTGTTCAGTAAAAGGAACCTCATTCATCGACACTTAATCATCCTTTGTCCCAGCCCACGCTGGCCAGTGAGCCAAGCCCCTCTCTGTGACTGGTCAGAATTTGAGGTTTGGTTGCAGCCTGCCAACTTGTGTATAAAAAGAGCTGTGAAACTGTATTCTGTATGCTTTCTACTTTGTGAATGTATCACTAGCTGCAGATAATAAAATCATCCTTGACTGAAAATCACCTTCTCTCCTTGCTTGCTGGCTAATTTCAATTGGGCCTGATCTGTATGCTCGCCAAAGCAGGGACTCACTCAAAATGGCATCTCAGGCGAATCACTTGCCTGGGTTTCTGCCAACAGGCATCTCCCCGGTCTCACTGCCAGGGGTTGCCTCCTCAAATGGGGCCAACAATGATAACGGGAGCCCCCGAGGCACAATGGATAAACCGCTGAGCTGCTGAACTTGCTGACCAAAAG